>NW_026779328.1:0-119422 GCF_030144855.1 Hypanus sabinus | reverse complement strand
TCCCGGGGTCAGACACACAGTGAATCACATCCTCACCGTCCCATCACACACTCCCGGGATCAGACACAGAGTGAATCTCCCTCCACACCGTCCCATCACACACTCCCGGGGTCAGACACAGAGTGAATCTCCCTCCACACCGTCCAATCACACTCTCCCGGGGTCAGACACAGAGTGAATCTCCCTCCGCAATGCCCATCACACACTCCCGGGGTCAGACGCAGAGTGAATCTCCCTCCTCACCGTCCCATCACACACTCCCGGGGTCAGACACAGAGTGAATCACCCTCCACACCGTCCCGTCACACACTCCCGGGATCAGACACAGAGTGAATCTCCTCCACACCGTCCCATCACACACTCCCGGGTCAGACACAGAGTGAATCTCCCTCCACACCGTCCCATCACACTCTCCGGGGTCAGACAGAGTGAATCTCCCTCCACACCGTCCCATCACACACTCCCGGGGTCAGACACAGAGTGAATCTCCCTCCACACCGTCCCATCACACACTCCCGGGGTCAGACACAGAGTGAATCTCCCTCCACACCGTCCCATCACACACTCCCAGAGTCAGACACAGAGTGAATCTCCCTCCACACCGTCCCATCACACACCTCCGGGGTCAGACAAAGAGTGAATCTCCCTCCACACCGTCCGATCACACACTCCCGGGGTCAGACACAGAGTGAATCTCCCTCCACACCGTCCCATCACACACTCCCGGGGTCAGACACAGAGTGAATCTCCCTCCTCACCGTCCCATCACACAGTCCCGGGGTCAGACACACAGTGAATCTCCCTCCCCACCGTCCCATCACACACTCCCGGGTCAGACACAGAGTGAATCTCCCTCCGCGCCGTCCCATCACACACTCCCGGAGTCAGACACAGAGTGAATCACCCTCCTCACCGTCCCATCACACATTCCCGGGGTCAGACACAGAGTGAATCTCCCTCATCAAAGTCCCATCACACTCTCCCGGGTTCGGACACAGAGTTAATCTCCCTTCACTCCGTCCAATCACACACTCCCGGAGTCAGACACAGAGTGAATCTCCCTCCACCCCGTCCCATCACACAATCCCGGGGTCAGACACAGAGTGAATCTCCCTCCACACCGTCCCATCACACTCTCCCGGGGTGAGACACAGAGTGAATCTCCCTCCACACCGTCCCATCACACACTCCCGGGGTCAGACACCGAGTGAATCTCCCTCCACACCGTCCCATCACACAGTCCCGGGGTCAGACACAGAGTGAATCTCCCTCCTCACCGTCCATCACACACTCCCGGGGTCAGACACAGAGTGAATCTCCCTCCACACCGTCCCATCACACTCTCCCGGGGTCAGACGCTGAGTGAATCTCCCTCCACACCGTCCCATCACACACTCCCGGGGTCAGACACAGGGTGAATCTCCCTCCCCACCGTCCCATCACACACTCCCGGGGTCAGATACAGAGTGAATCTCCTCCGCGCCGTCCCATCACACACTCCCGGAGTCAGACACAGAGTGAATCACCCTCCTCACCGTCCCATCACACATTCCCGGGGTCAGACACAGAGTGAATCTCCCTCATCAAAGTCCCATCACACTCTCCCGGGTTCGGACACAGAGTTAATCTCCCTTCACTCCGTCCAATCACACACTCCCGGGGTCAGACACAGAGTGAATCTCCCTCATCAAAGTCCCATCACACTCTCCCGGGTTCGGACACAGAGTTAATCTCCCTTCACACCGTCCCATCACACACTCCCGGGGTCAGACACAGAGTGAATCTCCCTCCACACCGTCCCATCACACACTCCCGGGGTCAGACACAGAGTGAATCTCCCTCCTCACCGTCCCATCACACACTCCCGGGGTCAGACACAGAGTGAATCTCCCTCCTCACTGTCCCATCACACACTCCCAGGGTCAGACACAGAGTGAATCTCCCTCCGCAATGCCCATCACACACTCCCGGGGTCAGACGCAGAGTGAATCTCCCTCCTCACCGTCCCATCACACACTCCCGTGGTCAGACACAGAGTGAATCTCCCTCCACACCGTCCCATCACACACTCCCGGGGTCAGACACAGAGTGAATCTCCCTCCGCACCGTCCCATCACACACTCGCGGGGTCTGACACAGAGTGAATCTCCCTCCACACCGTCCCATCACACACTCGCGGGGTCTGACACAGAGTGAATCTCCTCCACACATTCCCATCACACACTCCTGGGGTCAGACACACAGTGAATCTCCCTCCTCACCGTCCCATCACACTCTCCCGGGGTCAGACGCAGAGTGAATCTCCCTCCACACCGTCCCATCACACACTCCCGGGGTCAGACACAGAGTGAATCTCCCTCCTCACCGTCCCATCACACAGTCCCGGGGTCAGACACACAGTGAATCTCCCTCCACACCGTCCCATCACACTCTCCCGGGGTCAGACGCTGAGTGAATCTCCCTCCACACCGTCCCATCACACACTCCCGGGGTCAGACTCAGGGTGAATCTCCCTCCCCACCGTCCCATCACACACTCCCGGGGTCAGACACAGAGTGAATCTCCCTCCACACCGTCCCATCACACACTCCCGGAGTCAGACACAGAGTGAATCTCCCTCCTCACCGTCCCATCACACACTCCCGGGGTCAGACACAGAGTGAATCTCCCTCCGCAATGCCCATCACACACTCCCGGGGTCAGACGCAGAGTGAATCTCCCTCCTCACCGTCCCATCACACACTCCCGGGGTCAGACGCAGAGTGAATCTCCCTCCACACCGTCCCATCACAGACTCCCGGGGTCAGACACAGAGTGAATCTCCCTCCTCACCGTCCCATCACACACTCCCGGGGTCAGACACAGAGTGAATCTCCCTCCGCAATGCCCATCACACACTCCCGGGGTCAGACGCAGAGTGAATCTCCCTCCTCACCGTCCCATCACACACTCCCGTGGTCAGACACAGAGTGAATCTCCCTCCACACCGTCCCATCACACTCTCCCAGGGTCAGACGCAGAGTGAATCTCCCTCCTCACCGTCCCATCACACACTCCAGGGGTCAGACACAGAGTGAATCTCCCTCCTCACCGTCCCATCACACACTCCCGGGGTCAGACACAAAGTGAATCTCCCTCCTCACCGTCCCATCACACACTCCCGGGGTCAGACACAGAGTGAATCTCCCTCCTCACCGTCCCATCACACACTCCCGGGGTCAGACACAGAGTAAATCTCCCTCAGCAGCGTCCCATCACACACTCCCGGGGTCAGACACAGGGTGAATCTCCCTCCCCACCGTCTCATCACACACTCCCGGGGTCAGACACAGAGTGAATCACCCTCCACACCGTCCCATCACACACTCCCGGGATCAGACACAGAGTGAATCTCCCTCCACACCGTCCCATCACACTCTCCGGGGTCAGACACAGAGTGAATCTCCCTCCACACCGTCCCATCGCACACTCCCGGGGTCAGACACATAGTGAATCTCCCTCCACTCCATCCCATCACACACTCCCGGGGTCAGACACAGAGTGAATCTCCCTCCTCACCGTCCCATCACACAGTCCCGGGGTCAGACACACAGTGAATCTCCCTCCTCACCGTCCCATCACACAGTCCCGGGGTCAGGCACAGAGTGAATCTCCCTCCTCACCGTCCCATCACACAGTCCCGGGGTCAGACACACAGTGAATCTCCCTCCTCACCATCCCATCACATACTCCCGGGGTCAGACACAGAGTGAATCTCCCTCCACACCGTCCCATCACACACTCCCGGGGTCAGACACAGAGTGAATCTCCCTCCGCACCGTCCCATCACACACTCGCGGGGTCTGACACAGAGTGAATCTCCCTCCACACATTCCCATCACACACTCCTGGGGTCAGACACACAGTGAATCTCCCTCCTCACCGTCCCATCACACTCTCCCGGGGTCAGACGCAGAGTGAATCTCCCTCCACACCGTCCCATCACACACTCCCGGGGTCAGACACAGAGTGAATCTCCCTCCTCACCGTCCCATCACACACTCCCGGGGTCAGACACAGAGTGAATCTCCCTCCGCAATGCCCATCACACACTCCCGGGGTCAGACGCAGAGTGAATCTCCCTCCTCACCGTCCCATCACACACTCCCGTGGTCAGACACAGAGTGAATCTCCCTCCACACCGTCCCATCACACTCTCCCAGGGTCAGACGCAGAGTGAATCTCCCTCCTCACCGTCCCATCACACACTCCCGGGGTCAGACACAGAGTGAATCTCCCTCCTCACCATCCCATCACACACTCCCAGGGTCAGACACAAAGTGAATCTCCCTCCTCACCGTCCCATCACACACTCCCGGGGTCAGACACAGAGTGAATCTCCCTCCACACCGTCCCATCACACACTCCCGGGGTCAGACACAGAGTGAATCTCCCTCCACACCGTCCCATCACACACTCCGGGGTCAGACACAGAGTGAATCACCCTCCACACCGTCCCATCACACACTCCCGGGATCAGACACAGAGTGAATCTCCCTCCACACCGTCCCATCACACTCTCCCGGGGTCAGACACAGAGTGAATCTCCCTCCACACCGTCCCATCGCACACTCCCGGGGTCAGACACATAGTGAATCTCCCTCCACTCCATCCCATCACACACTCCCGGGGTCAGACACAGAGTGAATCTCCCTCCTCACCGTCCCATCACACAGTCCCGGGGTCAGACACACAGTGAATCTCCCTCCTCACCGTCCCATCACACAGTCCCGGGGTCAGGCACAGAGTGAATCTCCCTCCTCACCGTCCCATCACACAGTCCCGGGGTCAGACACACAGTGAATCTCCCTCCTCACCATCCCATCACATACTCCCGGGGTCAGACACAGAGTGAATCTCCCTCCACACCGTCCCATCACACACTCCCGGGGTCAGACACAGAGTGAATCTCCCTCCGCACCGTCCCATCACACACTCGCGGGGTCTGACACAGAGTGAATCTCCCTCCACACATTCCCATCACACACTCCTGGGGTCAGACACACAGTGAATCTCCCTCCTCACCGTCCCATCACACTCTCCCGGGGTCAGACGCAGAGTGAATCTCCCTCCACACCGTCCCATCACACACTCCCGGGGTCAGACACAGAGTGAATCTCCCTCCTCACCGTCCCATCACACACTCCCGGGGTCAGACACAGAGTGAATCTCCCTCCGCAATGCCCATCACACACTCCCGGGGTCAGACGCAGAGTGAATCTCCCTCCTCACCGTCCCATCACACACTCCCGTGGTCAGACACAGAGTGAATCTCCCTCCACACCGTCCCATCACACTCTCCCAGGGTCAGACGCAGAGTGAATCTCCCTCCTCACCATCCCATCACACACTCCCGGGGTCAGACACAGAGTGAATCTCCCTCCTCACCATCCCATCACACACTCCCAGGGTCAGACACAAAGTGAATCTCCCTCCTCACCGTCCCATCACACACTCCCGGGGTCAGACACAGAGTGAATCTCCCTCCACACCGTCCCATCACACACTCCCGGGGTCAGACACAGAGTGAATCTCCCTCCACACCGTCCCATCACACACTCCCGGGGTCAGACACAGAGTGAATCACCCTCCACACCGTCCCATCACACACTCCCGGGATCAGACACAGAGTGAATCTCCCTCCACACCGTCCCATCACACTCTCCCGGGGTCAGACACAGAGTGAATCTCCCTCCACACCGTCCCATCACACACTCCCGGGGTCAGGCACAGAGTGAATCTCCCTCCTCACCGTCCCATCACACAGTCCCGTGGTCAGACACAGAGTGAATCTCCCTCCGCACCGTCCCATCACACACTCCTGGGGTCAGACACAGAGTGAATCTCCCTCCACACCGTCCCATCACACACTCCCGGGGTCAGACACAGAGTGAATCTCCCTCCACACCGTCCCATCACACACTCCCGGGGTCAGGCACAGAGTGAATCTCCCTCCACACCGTCCCATCACACACTCCCGGGGTCAGACACAGAGTGAATCTCCCTCCGCACCGTCCCATCACACACTCGCGGGGTCTGACACAGAGTGAATCTCCCTCCTCACCATCCCATCACACACTCCCAGGGTCAGACACAAAGTGAATCTCCCTCCTCACCGTCCCATCACACACTCCCGGGGTCAGACACAGAGTGAATCTCCCTCCACACCGTCCCATCACACACTCCCGGGGTCAGACACAGAGTGAATCTCCCTCCACACCGTCCCATCACACACTCCCGGGGTCAGACACAGAGTGAATCACCCTCCACACGGTCCCATCACACACTCCCGGGATCAGACACAGAGTGAATCTCCCTCCACACCGTCCCATCACACTCTCCCGGGGTCAGACACAGAGTGAATCTCCCTCCACACCGTCCCATCACACACTCCCGGGGTCAGGCACAGAGTGAATCTCCCTCCGCACCGTCCCATCACACACTCGCGGGGTCTGACACAGAGTGAATCTCCCTCCACACATTCCCATCACACACTCCTGGGGTCAGACACACAGTGAATCTCCCTCCTCACCGTCCCATCACACTCTCCCGGGGTCAGACGCAGAGTGAATCTCCCTCCACACCGTCCCATCACACACTCCCGGGGTCAGACACAGAGTGAATCTCCCTCCTCACCGTCCCATCACACACTCCCGGGGTCAGACACAGAGTGAATCTCCCTCCGCAATGCCCATCACACACTCCCGGGGTCAGACGCAGAGTGAATCTCCCTCCTCACCGTCCCATCACACACTCCCGTGGTCAGACACAGAGTGAATCTCCCTCCACACCGTCCCATCACACTCTCCCAGGGTCAGACGCAGAGTGAATCTCCCTCCTCACCGTCCCATCACACACTCCCGGGGTCAGACACAGAGTGAATCTCCCTCCTCACCATCCCATCACACACTCCCAGGGTCAGACACAAAGTGAATCTCCCTCCTCACCGTCCCATCACACACTCCCGGGGTCAGACACAGAGTGAATCTCCCTCCACACCGTCCCATCACACACTCCCGGGGTCAGACACAGAGTGAATCTCCCTCCACACCGTCCCATCACACACTCCCGGGGTCAGACACAGAGTGAATCACCCTCCACACCGTCCCATCACACACTCCCGGGATCAGACACAGAGTGAATCTCCCTCCACACCGTCCCATCACACTCTCCCGGGGTCAGACACAGAGTGAATCTCCCTCCACACCGTCCCATCACACACTCCCGGGGTCAGGCACAGAGTGAATCTCCCTCCTCACCGTCCCATCACACAGTCCCGTGGTCAGACACAGAGTGAATCTCCCTCCGCACCGTCCCATCACACACTCCTGGGGTCAGACACAGAGTGAATCTCCCTCCACACCGTCCCATCACACACTCCCGGGGTCAGACACAGAGTGAATCACCCTCCACACCATCCCATCACACACTCCCGGGGTCAGACACATAGTGAATCTCCCTCCACACCGTCCCATCACACACTCCCGGGGTCAGGCACAGAGTGAATCTCCCTCCACACCGTCCCATCACACACTCCCGGGGTCAGGCACAGAGTGAATCTCCCTCCACACCGTCCCATCACACACTCCCGGGGTCAGACACAGAGTGAATCTCCCTCCGCACCGTCCCATCACACACTCGCGGGGTCTGACACAGAGTGAATCTCCCTCCACACATTCCCATCACACACTCCTAGGGTCAGACACACAGTGAATCTCCCTCCTCACCGTCCCATCACACTCTCCCGGGGTCAGACGCAGAGTGAATCTCCCTCCTCACCGTCCCATCACACACTCCCGGGGTCAGACACAGAGTGAATCTCCCTCCGCAATGCCCATCACACACTCCCGGGGTCAGACGCAGAGTGAATCTCCCTCCTCACCGTCCCATCACACACTCCGGTGGTCAGACACAGAGTGAATCTCCCTCCACACCGTCCCATCACACTCTCCCAGGGTCAGACGCAGAGTGAATCTCCCTCCTCACCGTCCCATCACACACTCCCGGGGTCAGACACAGAGTGAATCTCCCTCCTCACCATCCCATCACACACTCCCAGGGTCAGTCACAAAGTGAATCTCCCTCCTCACCGTCCCATCACACACTCCCGGGGTCAGACACAGAGTGAATCTCCCTCCACACCGTCCCATCACACACTCCCGGGGTCAGACACAGAGTGAATCTCCCTCCACACCGTCCCATCACACACTCCCGGGGTCAGACACAGAGTGAATCTCCCTCCACACCGTCCCATCACACACTCCCGGGGTCAGACACAGAGTGAATCTCCCTCCAGACCGTCCCATCACACACAGTTTGAATGCCATGTCACCCATCTCTTCACTTAATCCCTGGGTTTCGGGATTCATTCGCAATATCAGAACCAAAGGACTTTGGCCGTTGTTGGAGCGGGCCAGTGCAAGAGTGTAGGATCGGCTCAGCTGCGTTTCCTTCATCTGTTGGTGGGGCGGGGGTTTTGTTGTGCCCGTGGGACTGGGGAATGCTGGGTGACCGTCCGGAGTGGGGAAGGGGCGTCGCGAGCCGGTACCTTCCGCCCCTCTCTCGGGCATCTGCCGTCTTGGGCCGGGCCGGGCGGGTCACAGAGAGAGAGAGACCGGTTCTCCGGCTCTCAGCGGCTCATTGAGCTGACAGGAGCTTCCGCGAGATGGCCTGTGGTGCCGGGGACCGGGCGGCCGACTCGGTTAGCCTCCGAGTGAGGGGGGAGGATGAGCGGGGAGGTGGGTTGCGAGGCTTTATTTTGGGAGGACACACCAGAACACTGAGTAGAAGATGAATGGTCAGTTACTTACGAGTGTGGATGATAGGGTAGCTAAGAAGGCCTATGGGATGCTAAGCTTCATTAACAGGGGGATTGAGTTCAAGAGTAGAGAGGTCATGTTGAAACTCTACAAATCTCTGGTGAGACCGCACTTAGAGTATTGTGTTCAATTCTGGTCGCCTCATTATAGGAAGGATGTGGAAGCTCCGGAGAGGGTGCAGAGGAGATTTACCAGGATGTTGCCTGGATTGGAGAACAAGTCATATGAGGCAAGGTTAGCAGAGCTGGGACTTTTCTCTTTGGAGCATAGAAGGAGTGAGAGGGGTCTTGATAGAGGTCTGCAAGATTACGAGAGGTATAGATGGGGTGGATAGTCAGCACCTGTTTCCCAGGGCACCAACAGCAAACACCAGAGGGCATATGTACAAAATTAAGGGAGGGAAGTCAGGGGTAAGTTTTATTACACAGAGGGTTGTGAGGGCCTGGAATGACTTGGCAGAGATGGTGGTGCTGGCTAAAACATTAGGGGGTATTTAAGAGCCTCTTGGACAGGCACAGGGATGAAAGAAAAATGGAGGGTTACGGGGTAGTGTGGGTTTGGTATTTGTTTTTAAGGATTATATGGGTCGGCACAACATGGAGGGCTGAAGGGCCTGTACTGCGCCCAAGTGTTCTCTGGCTCTACAGAGGAAAACAGGAAATAGTCTGAAGGCAGGGTGGCGCAAGCGGGGCTGCCGAGGGAAGTCAAAGCTGGCGTGAAAGCAAAAGAGAACAATCATCAGTGGGAAGTCACAGAATTGGGAAATCTTTAAATTAACAAAAAACAACAGCAGGCAAATCAGAAAAAAAAAGACATGAAATAGCCAAGGATATGAAAATGAGATCTCATTTTCTGATATATAACGAGTGACAGAGGGGGCGAGACTCGGTATTGGACGACTGGGAAACGGCACTTGAGAGATGGTGATGGGGGACAAGGAAGTGTGGGGGTACCAACTGAAAAAGTACTTTCACCGTGTAACAACTACAGCATGGAAACAGGCCACTTCGGGCCTTCTAGTCCGTGCCAAACACTTAATCTCACCGAGTCCCACCGACCCGCACTGAGCCCATAACCCTCCATTCCTTTCCTGTCCATATACCTGTCCAATTTTACTTTAAATGACAATACCGAACCTGCCTCTACCACTTCTACTGGAAGCTCGTTCCACACAGCTACCACTCTCCGAGTAAAGAAGTTCCCCCTCGTGCTGCCCCTAAATTTTTACCCCGTAACTCTCAACTCATGTCCTCTTGTTTGAATCCCCCCTACTCTCAATGGAAAAAGCCTATCCACGTCAACTCTATCTATCCCCCTCATAATTTTAAATACCTCTATCAAGTCCCCCCTCAACCTTCTACGCTCCAAAGAATAAAGACCTAACTTGTTCAACCTTTCTCTGTAACTTAGGTGCTGAAACCGGGGTAACGTTCTGGTAAATCTCCTCTGTACTCTCTCTATTTTGTTGACATTTTTCCTATAATTCGGTGACAAGAACTGTACACAATACTCCGAATTTGGCCTCACCGATGCCTTGTACAATTTTAACATTACATCCCAACTCCTGTACTCAATGCTCTGATTTATAAAGGCCAGCATACCAAAAGCTTTCTTCACCACCCTGTCCACATGAGATTCTACCTTCAGGGAACTATGCACCGTTATTCCTAGATCACTCTGTTCTACTGCATCCTTCAGTGCCCGAACATTTACCATGTATGTCCTGTTCTGATTGAACAAGTTAGGTCTTTATTCTTCGGAGCGTAGAAGGTTGAGGGGGGACTTGATCGAGGTATTTAAAATTATGAGGGGGATAGATAGAGTTGACGTGGATAGGCTTTTTCCATTGAGAGTAGGGGAGATTCAAACAAGAGGACGTGAGTTGAGAGTTAGGGGGCAAAAGTTTAGGGGCAGCACGAGGGGGAACTTCTTTACTCAGAGAGTGGTAGCTGTGTGGAACGAGCTTCCAGTAGAAGTGGTAGAGGCAGGTTCAGTATTGTCATTCAAAGTAAAATTGGACAGGTATATGGACAGGAAAGGAATGGAGGGTTATGGGCTGAGTGCGGGGCGGTGGGACTAGGTGAGAGTAAACGTTCGGCACGGACTAGAAGGGCCGAATGGCCTGTTTCCGTGCTGTCATTGTTATACGGTTATAAGCCATCTAGCCTGGTATCATTGTTTGGGAAGATGTCTGGTTCGTTTTGTTTTTTTTTCCAAGGGGTGCGGTTTTGTGGCGCGTGATTCAGCCACCCGTGGTTAGTTTACTTGTGGGGAAATCCTGGGCGGTAGAACTCAGAGGAAATAACAATCAGGACTGACAAAAGAGAACCGGCACACGAGAGGACAGAGATACAGTGGATGTGGAGAGGATGTTTCCGGTGGTGGTGGAGTCTAGGACCAGAGGACACAGATAGAGTGGATGGAGAGAGGATATTTCCTGTAGTGGGGGAGTCTAGGACCAGAGGACACAGATAGAGTGGACGTGGAGAGGATGTTTCCTGTAGTGGGGGAGTCTAGGACCAGAGGACACAGACAGAGTGGATGTGGAGAGGATGTTTCCTGTAATGGGGGAGTCTAGGACCAGAGGGCACAGACAGAGGGGATGTGGAGAGGATGTTTCCTGTCGTGGGGGAGTCTAGGACCACAGATAGAGTGGATGTGGAGAGGATGTTTTCTGTAGTGGGGGAGTCTAGGACCAGGTGACACAGATAGAGTGGATGTGGAGAGGATGTTTCCTGTAGTGGGGGAGTCTAGGACCAGGTGACACAGACAGAGTGGATGCGGAGAGGATGTTTCCTGTAGTGGGGGAGTCTAGGACCAAAGGACACAGATAGAGTGGATGTGCAGAGGATGTTTCCTGTAGTGGGGGAGTCTAGGATCGGAGGACACTGATAGAGTGGATGTGGAGAGGATGTTTCCTGTAGTGGGGGAGTCTAGGACCAGGTGACACAGACAGAGAGGATGCGGAGAGGATGTTTCCTGTAGTGGGGGAGTCTAGGACCAGACGACACAGATAGAGTGGATGCGGAGAGGATGTTTCCTGTAGTGGGGGAGTCTAGAACCAGAGGACTCAGATAGAGTGAATGTGGAGAGGATGTGTCCTGTGGTGGGGGAGTCTAGGACCAGAGGACACAGGTAAGAGTGGATGTGGAGAGGATGTTTCCTGTAGTGGGGGAGTCTAGAACCAGAGGACTCAGATAGAGTGGATGTGGAGAGGATGTGTCCTGCGGTGGGGGAGTATAGGACCAGAGGACACAGATAGAGTGGATGTGGAGAGGATGCTTCCTGTAGTGGGGGAGTCTAAGACCAGAGGACACTGATAGAGTTGATGTGGAGAGGATGTTTCCTGTAGTGGGGGAGTTTAGGAACAGAGTACACAGATAGAGGGGATGTGGAGAGGATGTTTCCTGTAGTGGGGTAGTCTAGGACCAGAGGACACAGATAGAGTGGATGTGGAGAGGATGTTTCCTGTAGTGGGGGAGTCTAGGACCAGAGGACACAGATAGAGTGGATGTGGAGAGGATGTTTCCTGTAGTGGGGGAGTCTAGGACCAGGTGACACAGACAGAGTGGATGCGGAGAGGATGTTTCCTGTACTGGGGGAGTCTAGGACCAGAGGACACAGATAGAGTGGATGTGGAGAGGATGTTTCCGGAAGTGGGGGGAGTTTGGGACCAGAGGACAAAGATAGAGTGGATGTGGAGCGGATGTTTCCTGTAGTGGGGGAGTCTAGGACCAGAGGACACAAATAGAGTGGATGTGGAGAGGATGTTTCCTGTAGTGGGGGAATGTAGGACCAGAGGACAGAGATAGAGTGGATGTGGAGAGGATGTTTCCTGTCGTGGGGGAGTCTAGGACCATAGGACTCAGATAGAGTGGATGTGGAGAGGATGCTTCCTGTAGTGGGGGAGTCAGGGACCAGAGGACACAGATAGAGTGGATGTGAAGAGGATGTTTCCTGTAGTGGGGGAGTCTAGGACCAGAGGACACAGATAGAGTGGATGTGAAGAGGATGTTTCCTGTACTGGGGGAGTCTAGGACCAGAGGACACAGATAGAGTGGATGTGGAGAGGATGTTTCCTGTAGTGGGGGAGTCTAGGACCAGAGGACACAGATAGAGTGGATGTGGAGAGGATGTTTCCTGTATTGGGGGAGTCTAGAACCAGAGGACACAGATAAGAGTGGTTGGGGAGAGGATGTTTCCTGCAGTGGGGGAATCTAGGACCAGAGGACACAGATAGAGTGGATGTGGAGAGGATATTTCCTGTAGTGGGGGGAGTTTGGGACCAGAGGACACAGATAGAGTGGATGTGGAGAGGACGTTTCCTGTAGTGGGGGAGACCAGGACCAGAGGACACAGATAGAGTGGATGTGGAGAGGATGATTCCTGTAGTGGGGGAGTGTAGGACCAGAGGACACAGATAGAGTGAATGTGTAGAGGATGTTTCCTGTAGTAGGGGGAGTCTAGGAACAGAGGACACAGATAGACTGGATGTGGAGAGGATTTTTACTGTAGTGCGGGAGTCTAGGAACACAGATAGAGTGGATGCGGAGAGGATGTTTCCTGTAGTGGGGGAATGTAGGACAAGAGGACACAGATAGAGTGGATGTGGAGAGGATGTTTCCTGTAGTGGGGGAGACTAGGAACAGACGACACAGACAGAGTGGATGTGGAGAGGATGTTTCCTGTAGTGGGGGAGTCTAGGACTGGAGGACACAGATAGAGTGGATGTGGAGAGGACGTTTCCAGTAGTGGGGGAGTCTAGGACCAGAGGACACAGATAGAGTGGATGTGGAGAGGATGTTTCCTGTAGTGGGGGGAGTTTGGGACCAGAGGACACAGATAGAGCGGATGAGGAGAGGATGTTTCTTGTAGTGAGCGAGTCTAGGACCAGAGGACACAGATAGAGTGGATGTGGAGAGGATGTTTCCTGTAGTGAGAGACTCTAAGTCCAGAGGACACAGATAGAGTGGGTGTGGAGAGGATGTTTCCTGTAGTGGGGAATCTAGGACCAGAGGACACAGATGGAGAGGATGTGGAGAGGATTTTTCCTGTAGTAGGGGGAGTCTAGGAACAGAGGACACAGATAGAGCGGATGAGGAGAGGATGTTTCTTGTAGTGAGCGAGTCTAGGACCAGAGGACACAGATGGAGAGGATGTGGAGAGGATGTTTCCTGTAGTGAGAGACTCTAAGACCAGAGGACACAGATAGAGTGGGTGTGGAGAGGATGTTTCCTGTAGTGGGGGAGTCTAGGACCAGAGGACACAGATAGAGTGGATGTGGAGAGGATATTTCCTGTAGTGGGGGGAGTTTGGGACCAAAGGACACAGATAGAGTGGATGTGGAGAGGATGATTCCTGTAGTGGGGGAATCAAGGAGCAGAGGACACAGATAGAGTGAATGTGTAGAGGATGTTTCCTGTAGTGAGAGAGCCTAAGACCAGAGGACACAGATAGAGTGGATGTGGAGAGGACGTTTCCAGTAGTGGGGGAGTCTAGGACCAGAGGACACAGATAGAGTGGATGTGGAGAGGATGTTTCCTGTAGTGGGGGGAGTTTGGGACCAGAGGACACAGATAGAGCAGATGAGGAGAGGATGTTTCTTGTAGTGAGCGAGTCTAGGACCAGAGGACACAGATAGAGTGGATGTGGAGAGGATGTTTCCTGTAGTGGGGGAGTCTAACACCAGAGGACACAGATGGAGAGGATGTGGAGAGGATGTTTCCTGTAGTGGGGGGAGTTTGGGACCAGAGGACACAGATAGAGTGGATGTGGAGAGGATGTTTACTGTAGTGAGAGACTCTAAGACCAGAGGACACAGATAGAGTGGATGTGGAGAGGATGTTTACTGTAGTGAGAGACTCTAAGACCAGAGGACACAGATAGAGTGGATGTGGAGAGGAAGTTTCCTGTAGTGGGAGAGTCTAGGACCAGGTGACACAGACAGAGTGGATGTGGAGAGGATGTTTCCTGTAGTGGGGGAGTCTAGGACCAGAGGACACAGATAGAGTGGATGTGCAGAGGATGTTTCCTGTAGTGGGGGAGTCTAGGACCAGAGGACACAGATAGAGTGGATGTGGAGAGGATATTTCCTGTAGTGGGGGAGACCAGGACCAGAGGACACAGATAGAGTGGATGTGTAGAGGATGTTTCCTGTAGTAGGGGGAGTCTAGGAACAGAGGACACAGATAGAGTGGATGTGGAGAGGATGTTTCCTGTAGTGAGAGAGTCTAAGACCAGAGGACACAGATAGAGTGGATGTGGAGAGGATGTGTCCTGCGGTGGGGGAGTAGGACCAGAGGACACAGATAGAGTGGATGTGCAGAGTATGTTTCCTGTAGTGGGGGAGTCTAGAACCAGAGGACTCAGATAGAGTGGATGTGGAGAGGATGTGTCCTGCGGTGGGGGAGTCTAGGACCAGAGGACACAGATAGAGTGGATGTGGAGAGGATGCTTCCTGTAGTGGGGGAGACTAGGACCAGAGGACACAGATAGAGTGGATGTGGAGAGGATGTTTCCTGTAGTGTGGGAGTCTAGGACCAGGTGACACAGACAGAGTGGATGCGGAGAGGATGTTTCCTGTAGTGGGGGAGTCTAGGACCAGAGGACACAGATAAGAGTGGTTGGGGAGAGGATGTTTCCTGCAGTGGGGGAATCTAGGACCAGAGGACACAGATAGAGTGGATGTGGAGAGGATATTTCCTGTAGTGGGGGGAGTTTGGGACCAGAGGACACAGATAGAGTGGATGTGGAGAGGACGTTACCTGTAGTGGGGGAGACAAGGACCAGAGGACACAGATAGAGTGGATGTGGAGAGGATGATTCCTGTAGTGGGGTGAGTTTGGGACCAGAGGACACAGTTAGAGTGGATGTGGAGAGGATGTTTCCTGTAGTGGGGGAGACTAGGAACAGACGACACAGACAGAGTGGATGTGGAGAGGATGATTCCTGTAGTGGGGGAGTCTAGGACTGGAGGACACAGATAGAGTGGATGTGCAGAGGACGTTTCCAGTAGTGGGGGAGTCTAGGACCAGAGGACACAGATAGAGTGGATGTGGAGAGGATGTTTCCTGTAGTGGGGGGAGTTTGGGACCAGAGGACACAGATAGAGCGGATGAGGAGAGGATGTTTCTTGTAGTGAGCGAGTCTAGGACCAGAGGACACAGATAGAGTGGATGTGGAGAGGATGTTTCCTGTAGTGAGAGACTCTAAGACCAGAGGTCACAGATAGAGTGGATGTGGAGAGGATGTGTCCTGCGGTGGGGGAGTAGGACCAGAGGACACAGATAGAGTGGATGTGCAGAGTATGTTTCCTGTAGTGGGGGAGTCTAGAACCAGAGGACTCAGATAGAGTGGATGTGGAGAGGATGTGTCCTGCGGTGGGGGAGTCTAGGACCAGAGGACACAGATAGAGTGGATGTGGAGAGGATGCTTCCTGTAGTGGGGGAGACTAGGACCAGAGGACACAGATAGAGTGGATGTGGAGAGGATGTTTCCTGTAGTGTGGGAGTCTAGGACCAGGTGACACAGACAGAGTGGATGCGGAGAGGATGTTTCCTGTAGTGGGGGAGTCTAGGACCAGAGGACACAGATAGAGTGGATGTGGAGAGGATGTTTCCTGTACTGGGGGAGTCTAGAACCAGAGGACACAGATAAGAGTGGTTGATGAGAGGATGTTTCCTGCAGTGGGGGAATCTAGGACCAGAGGACACAGATAGAGTGGATGTGGAGAGGATATTTCCTGTAGTGGGGGGAGTTTGGGACCAGAGGACACAGATAGAGTGGATGTGGAGAGGACGTTACCTGTAGTGGGGGAGACAAGGACCAGAGGACACAGATAGAGTGGATGTGGAGAGGATGATTCCTGTAGTGGGGTGAGTTTGGGACCAGAGGACACAGTTAGAGTGGATGTGGAGAGGATGTTTCCTGTAGTGGGGGAGACTAGGAACAGACGACACAGACAGAGTGGATGTGGAGAGGATGTTTCCTGTAGTGGGGGAGTCTAGGACTGGAGGACACAGATAGAGTGGATGTGCAGAGGACGTTTCCAGTAGTGGGGGAGTCTAGGACCAGAGGACACAGATAGAGTGGATGTGGAGAGGATGTTTCCTGTAGTGGGGGGAGTTTGGGACCAGAGGACACAGATAGAGCAGATGAGGAGAGGATGTTTCTTGTAGTGAGCGAGTCTAGGACCAGAGGACACAGATAGAGTGGATGTGGAGAGGATGTTTCCTGTAGTGAGAGACTCTAAGACCAGAGGACACAGATAGAGTGGGTGTGGAGAGGATGTTTCCTGTAGTGGGGGAGTCTAGGACCAGAGGACACAGATGGAGAGGATGTGGAGAGGATTTTTCCTGTAGTAGGGGGAGTCTAGGAACAGAGGACACAGATAGAGCGGATGAGGAGAGGATGTTTCTTGTAGTGAGCGAGTCTAGGACCAGAGGACACAGATAGAGTGGATGTGGAGAGGATGTTTCCTGTAGTGGGGGGAGTTTGGGACCAGAGGACACAGATAGAGTGGATGTGGAGAGGATGTTTCCTGTAGTGAGAGACTCTAAGACCAGAGGACACAGATAGAGTGGGTGTGGAGAGGATGTTTCCTGTAGTGGGGGAGTCTAGGACCAGAGGACACAGATAGAGTGGATGTGCAGAGGAAGTTTCCTGTAGTGGGGGAGTCTAGGACCACAGGACACAGATAGAGCGGATGTGGAGAGGATGTTTCCTGTAGTGGGGGAGTCTAGGACCAGAGGACACAGATAGAGTGGATGTGGAGAGGATGTTTCCTGTAGTGGGGGAGTCTAGGACCAGAGGACACAGATAGAGTGGATGTGCAGAGGATGTTTCCTGTAGTGGGGGAGTCTAGGACCAGAGGACACAGATAGAGTGCATGTGGAGAGGATATTTCCTGTAGTGGGGGGAGTTTGGGACCAGAGGACACAGATAGAGTGGATGTGGAGAGGACGTTTCCTGTAGTGGGGGAGTCTAGGTCCAGAGGACACAGATAGAGTGGATGTGGAGAGGATGATTCCTGTAGTGGGGGAATCAAGGAGCAGAGGACACAGATAGAGTGAATGTGTAGAGGATGTTTCCTGTAGTGAGAGAGTCTAAGACCAGAGGACACAGATAGAGTGGATGTGGAGAGGACGTTTCCAGTAGTGGGGGAGTCTAGGACCAGAGGACACAGATAGAGTGGATGTGGAGAGGATGTTTCCTGTAGTGGGGGGAGTTTGGGACCAGAGGACACAGATAGAGCAGATGAGGAGAGGATGTTTCTTGTAGTGAGCGAGTCTAGGACCTGAGGACACAGATAGAGTGGATGTGGAGAGGATGTTTCCTGTAGTGGGGGAGTATAACACCAGAGGACACAGATGGAGAGGATGTGGAGAGGATGTTTCCTGTAGTGGGGGGAGTTTGGGACCAGAGGACACAGATAGAGTGGATGTGGAGAGGATGTTTACTGTAGTGAGAGACTCTAAGACCAGAGGACACAGATAGAGTGGATGTGGAGAGGATGTTTCCTGTAGTGGGGGAGTCTAGGACCAGAGGACACAGATAGAGTGGATGTGCAGAGGATGTTTCCTGTAGTGGGGGAGTCTAGGACCAGAGGACACAGATAGAGTGGATGTGGAGAGGATATTTCCTGTAGTGGGGGGAGTTTGGGACCAGAGGACACAGATAGAGTGGATGTGGAGAGGACGTTTCCTGTAGTGGGGGAGACCAGGACCAGAGGACACAGATAGAGTGGATGTGGAGAGGATGATTCCTGTAGTGGGGGAGTCTAGGACCAGAGGACACAGATAGAGTGAATGTGTAGAGGATGTTTCCTGTTATAGGGGGAGTCTAGGAACAGAGGACACAGATAGAGTGGATGTGGAGAGGATGTTTCCTGTAGTGAGAGAGTCTAAGACCAGAGGACACAGATAGAGTGGATGTGGAGAGGATGTTTCCTGTAGTGGGGGAGTCTAGGACCAGAGGGGACACATAGAGTGGATGTGGAGAGGGTTTCCTGTAGTGGGGGAGTCTAGGACCACAGGACACAGATAGAGCGGATGTGGAGAGGATGTTTCCTGTAGTGGGGGAGTGTAGGACCAGAAGACACAGATAGAGTGGATGTGGAGAGGATGGTTCCTGTAGTGGGGGAGTCTAGGAGCAGAGGACACAGATAATGTGGATGCGGAGAGAATGTTTCCTGTAGTGGGGGAGTCTAGAACCAGAGGACTCAGATAGAGTGGATGTGGAGAGGATGTGTCCTGCGGTGGGGGAGTCTAGGACCAGAGGACACAGGTAAGAGTGGATATGGAGAGGATGTTTCCTGTAGTGGGGGAGTCTAGAACCAGAGGACTCAGATAGAGTGGATGTGGAGAGGATGTGTCCTGCGGTGGGGGAGTAGGACCAGAGGACACAGATAGAGTGGATGTGCAGAGTATGTTTCCTGTAGTGGGGGAGTCTAGGACCAGAGGACTCAGATAGAGTGGATGTGGAGAGGATGTGTCCTGCGGTGGGGGAGTCTAGGACCAGAGGACACAGATAGAGTGGATGTGGAGAGGATGCTTCCTGTAGTGGGGGAGACTAGGACCAGAGGACACAGATAGAGTGGATGTGGAGAGGATGTTTCCTGTAGTGTGGGAGTCTAGGACCAGGTGACACAGACAGAGTGGATGCGTAGAGGATGTTTCCTGTAGTGGGGGAGTCTAGGACCAGAGGACACAGATAGAGTGGATGTGGAGAGGATGTTTCCTGTACTGGGGGAGTCTAGAACCAGAGGACACAGATAAGAGTGGTTGGGGAGAGGATGTTTCCTGCAGTGGGGGAATCTAGGACCAGAGGACACAGATAGAGTGGATGTGGAGAGGATATTTCCTGTAGTGGGGGGAGTTTGGGACCAGAGGACACAGATAGAGTGGATGTGGAGAGGACGTTACCTGTAGTGGGGGAGACAAGGACCAGAGGACACAGATAGAGTGGATGTGGAGAGGATGATTCCTGTAGTGGGGGGAGTTTGGGACCAGAGGACACAGTTAGAGTGGATGTGGAGAGGATGTTTCCTGTTAGTGGGGGAGTCTAGGACCAGAGGACACAGATAGAGTGGATGTGGAGAGGATGTTTCCTGTTAGTGGGGGAGTCTAGGACCAGAGGACACAGATAGAGTGGATGTGGAGAAGACGTTTCCAGTAGTGTGGGAGACCAGGACTAGAAGACACGGATAGAGTGGATGTGGAGAGGATGTTTCCTGTAGTGGGGGAGTCTAGGACAGGACTCAGATAGAGTGGATGTGGAGAGGATGTTTCCTGCGGTGGGGGAGTCTAGGACCAGAGGACACAGATAGAGTGGATGTGTAGAGGATGTTTCCTGTAGTAGGGGGAGTCTAGGAACAGAGGACACAGATAGAGCGGATGTGGAGAGGATGTTTCCTGTAGTGAGAGAGTCTAGGACCAGAGGACACAGATAGAGTGGATGTGGAGAGGATGTTTCCTGTTGTGGGGGAGTCTAGAACCAGAGGACTCAGATAGAGTGGATGTGGAGAGGATGTGTCCTGTAGTGGGGGAGTCTAGGACCAGAGGACACAGATAGAGCAGATGTGGAGAGGATGTTTCCTGTTGTGGGGGAGTCTAGAACCAGAGGACTCAGATAGAGTGGATGTGGAGAGGATGTGTCCTGTAGTGGGGGAGTCTAGGACCAGAGGACACAGGTAAGAGTGGTTGTGGAGAGGATGTTTCGTGTAGTGGGGGAGTCTAGAACTAGAGGACTCAGATAGGGTGGATGTGGAGAGCATGTGTCCTGCGGTGGGGGAGTCTTGGACCAGAGGACACAGATAGAGTGGATGTGGAGAGGATGTTCCCTGTACTGGGAGCGTCTAGGACCAGAGGACTCAGATAGAGTGGATGTGGAGAGGATGTGTCCTGTAGTGGGGGAGTCTAAGACCAGAGGACTCTGATAGAGTTGATGTGGAGAGGATGATTCCTGTAGTGGGGGAGTTTAGGAACAGAGTACACAGATAGAGGGGATGTGGAGAGGATGTTTCCTGTAGTGGGGGAGTCTAGGACCAGAGGAGACAGATAGAGCCGATGTGGAGAGGATGTTTCCTGTAGTGGGAGAGTCTCGGACGAGAGGACACAGATAGAGTGGATGTGGAGAGGATGTTTCCTGTTGTGGGGGAGTCTAGAACCAGAGGACTCAGATAGAGTGGATGTGGAGAGGATGTGTCCTGTAGTGGGGGAGTCTAGGACCAGAGGACACAGATAGAGCAGATGTGGAGAGGATGTTTCCTGTTGTGGGGGAGTCTAGAACCAGAGGACTCAGATAGAGTGGATGTGGAGAGGATGTGTCCTGTAGTGGGGGAGTCTAGGACCAGAGGACACAGGTAAGAGTGGTTGTGGAGAGGATGTTTCGTGTAGTGGGGGAGTCTAGAACTAGAGGACTCAGATAGGGTGGATGTGGAGAGCATGTGTCCTGCGGTGGGGGAGTCTTGGACCAGAGGACACAGATAGAGTGGATGTGGAGAGGATGTTCCCTGTACTGGGAGCGTCTAGGACCAGAGGACTCAGATAGAGTGGATGTGGAGAGGATGTGTCCTGTAGTGGGGGAGTCTAAGACCAGAGGACTCTGATAGAGTTGATGTGGAGAGGATGTTTCCTGTAGTGGGGGAGTTTAGGAACAGAGTACACAGATAGAGCAGATGTGGAGAGGATGTTTCCTGTAGTGGGAGAGTCTAGGACGAGAGGACACAGATAGAGTGGATGTGGAGAGGATGTTTCCTGTTGTGGGGGAGTCTAGAACCAGAGGACACAGATAGAGGGGATGTGGAGAGGACGTGTCCTGTAGTGAAAGACTCTAAACCCAGAGGACACTGATAGAGTTGATGTGGAGAGGATGTTTCCTTTAGTGGGGGAGTCTAGGAACAGAGGACACAGATAGAGTGGATGTGGAGAGGATGTTTCCTGTAGTGGGGGAGTCTAAGACCAGAGGTCACTGATAGAGTTGATGTGGAGAGGATGTTTCCTGTAGTGGGGGAGTCTAGGACCAGAGAGACAGATAGAGCAGATGTGGAGAGGATGTTTCCTGTAGTGGGGGAGTCTAGGACGAGAGGACACAGATAGAGTGGATGTGGAGAGGATGTTTCCTGTTGTGGGGGAGTCTAGAACCAGAGGACTCAGATAGAGTGGATGTGGAGAGGAAGTGTCCTGTAGTGGGGGAGTCTAGGACCAGAGGACACAGGTAAGAGTGGTTGTGGAGAGGATGTTTCCTGTAGTGGGGGAGTCTAGAACCAGAGGACTCAGATAGAGTGGATGTGGAGAGCATGTGTCCTGCGGTGGTGGAGTCTAGGACCAGAGGACACAGATAGAGTTGATGTGGAGAGGATGTTTCCTGTAGTGGGGGAGTCTACGACCAGGTGACACAGATAGAGTGGATGCGGAGAGGATGTTCCCTGTACTGGGGGAGTCTAGGACCAGAGGACTCAGATAGAGTGGATGTGGAGAGGATGTGTCCTGTAGTGGGGGAGTCTAAGACCAGAGGACACTGATAGAGTTGATGTGGAGAGGATGTTTCCTGTAGTGGGGGAGTTTAGGAACAGAGTACACAGATAGAGGGGATGTGGAGAGGATGTTTCCTGTAGTGGGGTAGTCTAGGACCAGAGGACACAGATAGAGCAGATGTGGAGAGGATGTTTCCTTTAGCGGGAGGGTCTAGGACGAGAGGACACAGATAGATTGGATGTGGAGAGGATGTTTCCTGTTGTGGGGGAGTCTAGAACCAGAGGACTCAGATAGAGTGGATGTGGAGAGGATGTGTCCTGTTGTGGGGGAGTCTGGGAACAGAGGACACAGATAGAGCAGATGTGGAGAGGATGTTTCCTGTAGTGGGGGAGTCTAGAACCAGAGGTCACAGATAGAGTGGATGTGGAGAGGATGTTTCCTGTTGAGGGGGAGTCTAGAACCAGAGGACACAGATAGAGTGGATGTGGAGAGGATGTTTCCTGTAGTGGGGGAGTCTAAGACCAGAGGACACTGATAGAGTTGATGTGGAGAGGATGTTTCCTGTAGTGGGGGAGTTTAGGAACAGAGTACACAGATAGAGGGGATGTGGAGAGGATGTTTCCTGTAGTGGGGGAGTCTAGAACCAGAGGACTCAGATAGAGTGGATGCGGAGAGGATGTGTCCTGTAGTGGGGGAGTCTAGGACCAGAGGACACAGGTAAGAGTGGTTGTGGAGAGGATGTTTCCTGTAGTGGGGGAGTCTAGAACCAGAGGACTCAGATAGAGTGGATGTGGAGAGCATGTGTCCTGCGGTGGGTGAGTCTAGGACCAGAGGACACAGATAGAGTGGATGTGGAGAGGATGTTTCCTGTAGTGGGGGAGTCTAGGACCAGGTGACACAGACAGAGTGGATGCGGAGAGGATGTTCCCTGTACTGGGGGAGTCTAGGACCAGAGGACACAGATAGAGTGGATGTGGAGAGGATGTTTCCTGTAGTGGGGGAGTCTAGGACCAGAGGACACAGATAGAGTGGATGTGGAGAGGATGTTTCCTGTAGTGGGGGAGTCTAGGACCAGGTGACACAGACAGAGTGGATGCGGAGAGGATGTTTCCTGTACTGGGGGAGTCTAGGACCAGAGGACACAGATAGAGTGGATGTGGAGAGGATGTTTCCTGAAGTGGGGGGAGTTTGGGACCAGAGGACAAAGATAGAGTGGATGTGGAGCGGATGTTTCCTGTAGTGGGGGAGTCTAGGACCAGAGGACACAAATAGAGTGGATGTGGAGAGGATGTTTCCTGTAGTGGGGGGAGTTTGGGACCAGAGGACACAGATAGAGTGGATGTGGAGAGGATGTTTCTTGTAGTGAGCGAGTCTAGGTCCATAGGACACAGATAGAGTGGATGTGGAGAGGATGTTTCCTGTAGTGGGGGTAGTTTGGGACCAGAGGACACAGATAGAGTGGATGTGGAGAGGATGTTTCCTGTAGTGGGGGAATGTAGGACCAGAGGACAGAGATAGAGTGGATGTGGAGAGGATTTTTCCTGTAGCGGAGGGAGTTTGGAACCAGAGGACACAGTTAGAGTGGAAGTGGAGAGGATGTTTCCTGTAGTGGGGGAGGCTAGGACCAGAGGACACAGATAGAGTGGATGTGGAGAGGATGTTTCCTGTAGAGGGGGAGTCTAGGACCAGAGGACACAGATAGAGTGGATGTGGAGAGGACGTTTCCTGTAGTGGGGGGAGTTTAGAACCAGAGGACACAGATAGAGTGGATGTGGAGAGGACGTTTCCAGCAGTGGGGGAGACCAGGACTAGAGGACACAGATAGAGTGGATGTGGAGAGGATGTTTCCTGTAGTGGGGGTTTTCTAGGACCAGAGGACTCAGATAGAGTGGATGTGGAGAGGATGTTTCCTGTAGTGGGGGAGTCTAGGACCAGAGGACACAGATAGAGTGGATGTGTAGAGGATGTTTCCTGTAGTAGGGGGAGTCTAGGAACAGAGGACACAGATAGAGCGGATGTGGAGAGGATGTTTCCTGTAGTTAGAGAGCCTAGGACCAGAGGACACAGATAGAGTGGATGTGGAGAGGATGTTTCCTGTAGTGAGAGAGCCTAGGACTAGAGGACACAGATAGAGTGGATGTGGAGAGGATGTTTCCTGTAGGGTGTGAGTCTAGGACCAGAGGACACAGATAGAGTGGATGTGGAGAGGACGTTTCCTGTAGTGAGAGACTCTAAGACCAGAGGACACTGATAGAGTTGATGTGGAGAGGATGTTTCCTGTAGTGGGGGAGTCTAGGAACAGAGGACACAGATAGAGTGGATGTGGAGAGGATGTTTCCTGTAGTGGGGGAGTCTAAGACCAGAGGACACTGATAGAGTTGATGTGGAGAGGATGTTTCCTGTAGTGGGGGAGTTTAGGAACAGAGGAGACAGATAGAGGGGATGTGGAGAGGATGTTTCCTGTAGTGGGGGAGTCTAGGACCAGAGGACACAGATAGAGCAGATGTGGAGAGGATGTTTCCTGTAGTGGGAGAGTCTAGGACGAGAGGACACAGATAGAGTGGATGTGGAGAGGATGTTTCCTGTAGTGGGTGAGTCTAGGACCAGAGGACACAGTTAGAGTGGATGTGGAGAGGATGTTTCCTGTAGTGGGGGAGTCTAGAACCAGAGGACTCAGAGAGAGTGGATGTGGAGAGGATGTGTCCTGTAGTTGGGGAGTCTAGGACCAGAGGACACAGATAGAGTGGATGTGGAGAGGATGTGTCCTGCGGTGGGGGAGTCTAGGACCAGAGGACACAGATAGAGTGGATGTGGAGAGGATGTTTCCTGTAGTGGGGGAGTCTAGGACCAGAGGACACAGATAGAGTGGATGTGGAGAGGATGTGTCCTGCGGTGGGGGAGTCTAGGACCAGAGGACACAGATAGAGTGGATGTGGAGAGGATGTTTCCTGTAGTGGGGGAGTCTAGGACCAGGTGACACAGACAGAGTGGATGCGGAGAGGATGTTTCCTGTACTGGGGGAGTCTAGGACCAGAGGACACAGATAGAGTGGATGTGGAGAGGATGTATCCTGTAGTGGGGGGGTTTGGGACCAGAGGACACAGATAGAGTGGATGTGGAGAGGATGTTTCCTGTAGTGGGGGTGACTAGGACCAGAGGACACAGGTAAGTGTGGATATGGAGAGGATGTTTCCTGTAGTGGGGGAGTCTAGAACCAGAGGACGCAGATAGAGTGGATGTGTAGAGGATGTTTCCTGTAGTGGGGGAGTCTAGGACCAGAGGACACAGATAGAGTGGATGTGGAGAGGATGTTTCCTGTAGTGGGGGAGTCTAGGACCAGAGGACACTGATAGAGTGGATGTGTAGAGGATGTTTCCTGTAGTGGGGGAGTCTAGGAACAGAGGACACAGATAGAGTGGATGTGGAGAGGATGTTTCCTGCGGTGGGGGAGTCTAGGACCAGAGGACACAGATAGAGTTGATGTGGAGAGGATGTTTCCTGTAGTGGGGGAGTCTAGGACCAGAGGACACAGATAGAGTGGATGCGGAGAGGATGTTTCCTGTAGTGGGGGAGTCTAGGACCAGGTGACACAGACAGAGTGGATGCGGAGAGGATGTTTCCTGTACTGGGGGACTCTAGGACCAGAGGACACAGATAGAGTGGATGTGGAGAGGATGTTTCCTGTAGTGGGGGAGTCTAGGACCAGAGGACACAGATAGAGTGGATGGTGAGATGATGTTTAATGTAGTGGGGGAGTCTAGGACCAGAGGACACAGATAGAGTGGATGTGGAGAGGATTTTTCCTGTAGTGGGGGAGTCTAGGAACAGAGGACACTGATAGAGTGGATGTGGAGAGGATGTTTCCTGTACTGGGGGAGTCTAGGACCAGAGGACACAGATAGAGTGGATGTGGAGAGGATGTTTCCTCTAGTGGGGGGGTTTGGGACCAGAGGACACAGATAGAGCAGATGTGGAGAGGATGTTTCCTGTAGTGGGAGAGTCTAGGACGAGAGGACACAGTTAGAGTGGATGTGGAGAGGATGTTTCCTGTAGTGGGGGAGTCTAGAACCAGAGGACTCAGATAGAATGGATGTGGAGAGGATGTTTCCTGTAGTGGGTGAGTCTAGGACGAAAGGACACAGTTAGAGTGGATGTGGAGAGGATGTGTCCTGAAGTGGGGGAGTCTAGAACCAGAGGACTCAGATAGAGTGGATGTGGAGAGGATGTTTCCTGTAGTGGTGGAGTCTAGGACCAGAGGACACAGATAGAGTGGATGTGGAGAGGATGTTTCCTGTAGTGGGGGAGTCTAGAACCAGAGGACTCAGATAGAGTGGATGTGGAGAGGATGTGTCCTGCGGTGGGGGGGTTTGGGACCAGAGGACACAGATAGAGTGGATGTGGAGAGGATGTTTCCTGTAGTGGGGGAGTCTAGGACCAGTGGACACAAATAGAGTGGATGTGGAGAGGATGTTTCCTGTAGTGGGGGGAGTTTGGGACCAGAGGACACAGATAGAGTGGATGTGGAGAGGATGTTTCCTGTAGTGGGGGTGACTAGGACCAGAGGACACAGGTAAGTGTGGATATGGAGAGGATGTTTCCTGTAGTGGGGGAGTCTAGAACCAGAGGACGCAGATAGAGTGGATGTGGAGAGGATGTTTCCTGTAGTGGGGGAGCCTAGGACCAGAGGACACAGATAGTGTGGATGTGGAGAGGATTTTTCCTGTAGTGGGGGAGTCTAGGACCAGAGGACACAGATAGAGTGGATGTGGAGAGGATGTTTCCTGTAGTGGGGGAGTCTAGGAACAGAGGACACAGATAGAGTGGATGTGGAGAGGATGTTTCCTGTAGTGGGGGAGTCTAGGACCAGAGGACACAGATAGAGTCAATGCGGAGAGGATGTTTCCTGTAGTGGGGGAGTCTAGGACCAGGTGACACAGACAGAGTGGATGCGGAGAGGATGTTTCCTGTACTGGGGGAGTCTAGGACCAGAGGACACAGATAGAGTGGATGTGGAGAGGATGTTTCCTGTAGTGGGGGAGTCTAGGACCAGAGGACACAGATAGAGTGGGTGTGGAGTGGATGTTTCCTGTAGTGGGGGTGTCTAGAACCAGAGGACACAGATAAGAGTGGATGGGGAGATGATGTTTAATGTAGTGGGGGAGTCTAGGACCAGAGGAAACAGATAGAGTGGATGTGGAGAGGATTTTTCCGGTAGTGGGGGAGTCTAGGAACAGAGGACACTGATAGAGTAGATGTGGAGAGGATGTTTCCTGTAGTGGGGGAATCTAGGACCAGAGGACACAGATAGAGTGGATGTGGAGAGGATTTTTGCTGTAGTGGGGGAGTCTTGGAACAGAGGACACAGATAGAGTGGATCTGGAGAGGATGTTTCCTGTAGTGGGGGAGTCTAGGTCCAGAGGACACAGATAGAGTGGATGTGGAGAGGACGTTTCCAGTAGTGGGGGAGTCGAGGACCAGAGGACACAGATAGAGTGGATGTGGAGAGGTTGTTTCCTGCAGTGGGGGAGACCAGGACCAGAGGACACAGATAGATTGAATGTGGAGAGGATGTTTCCAGTAGTGGGGGAGTCTAAGTCCAGAGGACACTGATAGAGTTGATGTGGAGAGGATGTTTCCTGTAGTGGGGGAGTCTAGGAACAGAGGACACAGATAGAGGGGATGTGGAGAGAATGTTTCCTGTAGTGGGGGAGTCTAGGACCAGTGGACACAGATAGAGTTGATGTGGAGAGGATGTTTCCTGTAGTGGTGGAGTCTAGGACCAGAGGACACAGATAGAGCGGACGTGGAGAGGATGTTTCCTGTAGTGGGGGAGTCTAGGACCAGAGGACACAGATAGAGTGGATGTGGAGAGGATGTTTCCTGTAGTGGTGGAGTCTAGAACCAGGTTACACAGACAGAGTGGATGCGGAGAGGATGTTTCCTGTAGTGGGGGAGTCTACGACCAGAGGACACAGATAGAGTGGATGCGGAGAGGATGATTTCTGTGGTGGGGGAGTCTAAGACCAGAGGCCACAGATAGAGTTGATGTTGCGAGGATGTTTCTTGTAGTGGGGGAGTCTAGCATCAGAGGACACAGATAGAGTGGATGTGGAGAGGGTTTCCTGTAGTGGGGGCGTCTAGGACCAGAGGACACAGATATAGTGGATGTGTAAAGGATGTTTCCTGTAGTGGGGGAGTCTAGGACCAGAGGACACAGATAGAGTGGATGTGGAGAGTGTTTCCTGTAGTGGGGAAATCTAGGACCAGAGGACACAGATAGAGCGGATGTGGAGAGGATGTTTCCTGTAGTGGGGGAGTCTAGGACCAGAGGACACAGATAGAGTGGATGTGGAGAGGATTTTTCCTGTAGTGGGGGAGTCTAGGAACAGAGGACACAGATAGAGTGGATGGGGAGAGGATGTTTCCTGTAGTGGGGGAGTCTAGGAACAGAGGACACAGATAGAGTGGATGTGGAGAAGATGTTTCCTGTAGTGGGGGAGTCTATGAACAGAGGACACAGATAGAGTGGATGTGGAGAGGATGTTTCCTGCGGTGGGGGAGTCTAGGACCAGAGGACACAGATAGAGTTGATGTGGAGAGGATGTTTCCTGTAGTGGGGGAGTCTAGGACCAGAGGACACAGATAGAGTGGATGCGGAGAGGATGTTTCCTGTAGTGGGGGAGTCTAGGACCAGGTGACACAGACAGAGTGGATGCGGAGAGGATGTTTCCTGTACTGGGGGAGTCTAGGACCAGAGGACACAGATAGAGTGGATGTGGAGAGGATGTTTCCTGTAGTGGGGGAGTCTAGGACCAGAGGACACAGATAGAGTGGGTGTGGAGTGGATGTTTCCTGTAGTGGGGGTGTCTAGAACCAGAGGACACAGATAAGAGTGGATGGGGAGATGATGTTTAATGTAGTGGGGGAGTCTAGGACCGGAGGACACAGATAGAGTGGATGTGGAGAGGATTTTTCCTGTAGTGGGGGAGTCTAGGAACAGAGGACACTGATAGAGTAGATGTGGAGAGGATGTTTCCTGTAGTGGGGGAATCTAGGACCAGAGGACACAGATAGAGTGGATGTGGAGAGGATTTTTGCTGTAGTGGGGGAGTCTTGGAACAGAGGACACAGATAGAGTGGATGTGGAGAGGATGTTTCCTGTAGTGGGGGAGTCTAGGTCCAGAGGACACAGATAGAGTGGATGTGGAGAGGACGTTTCCAGTAGTGGGGGAGTCGAGGACCAGAGGACACAGATAGAGTGGATGTGGAGAGGTTGTTTCCTGCAGTGGGGGAGACCAGGACCAGAGGACACAGATAGAGCGGATGTAGAGAGGATGTTTCCTGTAGTGTGAGAGTCCAGGACCAGAGGACACAGATAGAGTGGATGTAGAGAGGATGTGTCCAGTAGTGGTGGAGACCAGGACCAGAGGACTCAGAGAGAGTGGATGTGGAGAGGATGTTTCCTGTAGTGGGGGAGTCTAGAACCAGAGGACTCAGAGAGAGTGGATGTGGAGAGGATGTGTCCTGTAGTTGGGGAGTCTAGGACCAGAGGACACAGGTAAGAGTGGATGTGGAGAGGATGTTTCCTGTAGTGGGGGAGTCTAGAACCAGAGGACTCAGATAGAGTGGATGTGGAGAGGATGTGTCCTGCGGTGGGGGAGTCTAGGACCAGAGGACACAGATAGAGTGGATGTGGAGAGGATGTTTCCTGTAGTGGGGGAGTCGAGGACCAGAGGACACAGATAGAGTGGATGTGGAGAGGTTGTTTCCTGCAGTGGGGGAGACCAGGACCAGAGGACACAGATAGATTGAATGTGGAGAGGATGTTTCCAGTAGTGGGGGAGTCTAAGTCCAGAGGACACTGATAGAGTTGATGTGGAGAGGATGTTTCCTGTAGTGGGGGAGTCTAGGAACAGAGGACACAGATAGAGGGGATGTGGAGAGAATGTTTCCTGTAGTGGGGGAGTCTAGGACCAGAGGACACAGATAGAGTTGATGTGGAGAGGATGTTTCCTGTAGTGGTGGAGTCTAGGACCAGAGGACACAGATAGAGCGGACGTGGAGAGGATGTTTCCTGTAGTGGGGGAGTCTAGGACCAGAGGACACAGATAGAGTGGATGTGGAGAGGATGTTTCCTGTAGTGGTGGAGTCTAGAACCAGGTTACACAGACAGAGTGGATGCGGAGAGGATGTTTCCTGTAGTGGGGGAGTCTACGACCAGAGGACACAGATAGAGTGGATGCGGAGAGGATGATTTCTGTGGTGGGGGAGTCTAAGACCAGAGGCCACAGATAGAGTTGATGTTGCGAGGATGTTTCTTGTAGTGGGGGAGTCTAGCATCAGAGGACACAGATAGAGTGGATGTGGAGAGGGTTTCCTGTAGTGGGGGCGTCTAGGACCAGAGGACACAGATATAGTGGATGTGTAAAGGATGTTTCCTGTAGTGGGGGAGTCTAGGACCAGAGGACACAGATAGAGTGGATGTGGAGAGTGTTTCCTGTAGTGGGGAAATCTAGGACCAGAGGACACAGATAGAGCGGATGTGGAGAGGATGTTTCCTGTAGTGGGGGAGTCTAGGACCAGAGGACACAGATAGAGTGGATGTGGAGAGGATTTTTCCTGTAGTGGGGGAGTCTAGGAACAGAGGACACAGATAGAGTGGATGGGGAGAGGATGTTTCCTGTAGTGGGGGAGTCTAGGAACAGAGGACACAGATAGAGTGGATGTGGAGAAGATGTTTCCTGTAGTGGGGGAGTCTATGAACAGAGGACACAGATAGAGTGGATGTGGAGAGGATGTTTCCTGCGGTGGGGGAGTCTAGGACCAGAGGACACAGATAGAGTTGATGTGGAGAGGATGTTTCCTGTAGTGGGGGAGTCTAGGACCAGAGGACACAGATAGAGTGGATGCGGAGAGGATGTTTCCTGTAGTGGGGGAGTCTAGGACCAGGTGACACAGACAGAGTGGATGCGGAGAGGATGTTTCCTGTACTGGGGGAGTCTAGGACCAGAGGACACAGATAGAGTGGATGTGGAGAGGATGTTTCCTGTAGTGGGGGAGTCTAGGACCAGAGGACACAGATAGAGTGGGTGTGGAGTGGATGTTTCCTGTAGTGGGGGTGTCTAGAACCAGAGGACACAGATAAGAGTGGATGGGGAGATGATGTTTAATGTAGTGGGGGAGTCTAGGACCGGAGGACACAGATAGAGTGGATGTGGAGAGGATTTTTCCTGTAGTGGGGGAGTCTAGGAACAGAGGACACTGATAGAGTAGATGTGGAGAGGATGTTTCCTGTAGTGGGGGAATCTAGGACCAGAGGACACAGATAGAGTGGATGTGGAGAGGATTTTTGCTGTAGTGGGGGAGTCTTGGAACAGAGGACACAGATAGAGTGGATGTGGAGAGGATGTTTCCTGTAGTGGGGGAGTCTAGGTCCAGAGGACACAGATAGAGTGGATGTGGAGAGGACGTTTCCAGTAGTGGGGGAGTCGAGGACCAGAGGACACAGATAGAGTGGATGTGGAGAGGTTGTTTCCTGCAGTGGGGGAGACCAGGACCAGAGGACACAGATAGAGCGGATGTAGAGAGGATGTTTCCTGTAGTGTGAGAGTCCAGGACCAGAGGACACAGATAGAGTGGATGTAGAGAGGATGTGTCCAGTAGTGGTGGAGACCAGGACCAGAGGACTCAGAGAGAGTGGATGTGGAGAGGATGTTTCCTGTAGTGGGGGAGTCTAGAACCAGAGGACTCAGAGAGAGTGGATGTGGAGAGGATGTGTCCTGTAGTTGGGGAGTCTAGGACCAGAGGACACAGGTAAGAGTGGATGTGGAGAGGATGTTTCCTGTAGTGGGGGAGTCTAGAACCAGAGGACTCAGATAGAGTGGATGTGGAGAGGATGTGTCCTGCGGTGGGGGAGTCTAGGACCAGAGGACACAGATAGAGTGGATGTGGAGAGGATGTTTCCTGTAGTGGGGGAGTCTAGGACCAGGTGTCACAGACAGAGTGGATGCGGAGAGGATGTTTCCTGTACTGGGGGAGTCTAGGACCAGAGGACACAGATAGAGTGGATGTGGAGAGGATGTATCCTGTAGTGGGGGGGTTTGGGACCAGAGGACACAGATAGAGTGGATGTGGAGAGGATGTTTCCTGTAGTGGGGGTGACTAGGACCAGAGGACACAGGTAAGTGTGGATATGGAGAGGATGTTTCCTGTAGTGGGGGAGTCTAGGACCAGAGGACACAGATAGTTTGGATGTGGAGAGGATTTTTCCTGTAGTGGGGGAGTCTAGGACCAGAGGACACAGATAGAGTGGATGTGGAGAGGATGTTTCCTGTAGTGGGGGAGTCTAGGAACAGAGGACACAGATAGAGTGGATGTGGAGAGGATGTTTCCTGCGGTGGGGGAGTCTAGGACCAGAGGACACAGATAGAGTTGATGTGGAGAGGATGTTTCCTGTAGTGGGGGAGTCTAGGACCAGAGGACACAGATAGAGTGGATGCGGAGAGGATGTTTCCTGTAGTGGGGGAGTCTAGGACCAGGTGACACAGACAGAGTGGATGCGGAGAGGATGTTTCCTGTACTGGGGGACTCTAGGACCAGAGGACACAGATAGAGTGGATGTGGAGAGGATGTTTCCTGTAGTGGGGAAGTCTAGGACCAGAGGACACAGATAGAGTGGATTGTGAGATGATGTTTAATGTAGTGGGGGAGTCTAGGACCAGAGGACACAGATAGAGTGGATGTGGAGAGGATTTTTCCTGTAGTGGGGGAGTCTAGGAACAGAGGACACTGATAGAGTGGATGTGGAGAGGATGTTTCCTGTACTGGGGTAGTCTAGGACCAGAGGACACAGATAGAGTGGATGTGGAGAGGATGTTTCCTGTAGTGGGGGGGTTTGGGACCAGAGGACACAGATAGAGCAGATGTGGAGAGGATGTTTCCTGTAGTGGGAGAGTCTAGGACGAGAGGACACAGTTAGAGTGGATGTGGAGAGGATGTTTCCTGTAGTGGGGGAGTCTAGAACCAGAGGACTCAGATAGAATGGATGTGGAGAGGATGTTTCCTGTAGTGGGTGAGTCTAGGACGAGAGGACACAGTTAGAGTGGATGTGGAGAGGATGTGTCCTGAAGTGGGGGAGTCTAGAACCAGAGGACTCAGATAGAATGGATGTGGAGAGGATGTTTCCTGTAGTGGGAGAGTCTAGGACCAGAGGACTCAGATAGAGTGGATGTCGAGAGGTTGTTTCCTGTAGTGGTGGAGTCTAGGACCAGAGGACACAGATAGAGTGAATGTGGAGAGGATGTTTCCTGTAGTGGGGGAGTCTAGAACCAGAGGACTCAGATAGAGTGGATGTGGAGAGGATGTGTCCTGTGGTGGGGGGGTTTGGGACCAGAGGACACAGATAGAGTGGATGTGGAGAGGATGTTTCCTGTAGTGGGGGAGTCTAGGACCAGTGGACACAAATAGAGTGGATGTGGAGAGGATGTTTCCTGTAGTGGGGGGAGTTTGGGACCAGAGGACACAGATAGAGTGGATGTGGAGAGGATGTTTCCTGTAGTGGGGGAGTCTAGAACCAGAGGACGCAGATAGAGTGGATGTGGAGAGGATGTTTCCTGTAGTGGGGGAGCCTAGGACCAGAGGACACAGATAGTGTGGATGTGGAGAGGATTTTTCCTGTAGTGGGGGAGTCTAGGACCAGAGGACACAGATAGAGTGGATGTGGAGAGGATGTTTCCTGTAGTGGGGGAGTCTAGGAACAGAGGACACAGATAGAGTGGATGTGGAGAGGATGTTACCTGTAGTGGGGGAGTCTAGGACCAGAGGACACAGATAGAGTTAATGCGGAGAGGATGTTTCCTGTAGTGGGGGAGTCTAGGACCAGGTGACACAGACAGAGTGGATGCGGAGAGGATGTTTCCTGTACTGGGGGAGTCTAGGACCAGAGGACACAGATAGAGTGGGTGTGGAGTGGATGTTTCCTGTAGTGGGGGTGTCTAGAACCAGAGGACACAGATAAGAGTGGATGGGGAGATGATGTTTAATGTAGTGGCGGAGTCTAGGACCAGAGGACACAGATAGAGTGGATGTGGAGAGGATTTTTCCTGTAGTGGGGGAGTCTAGGAACAGAGGACACTGATAGAGTAGATGTGGAGAGGATGTTTCCTGTAGTGGGGGAATCTAGGACCAGAGGACACAGATAGAGTGGATGTGGAGAGGATTTTTGCTGTAGTGGGGGAGTCTTGGAACAGAGGACACAGATAGAGTGGGTCTGGAGAGGATGTTTCCTGTAGTGAAGGAGTCTAGGTCCAGAGGACACAGATAGAGTGGATGTGGAGAGGACGTTTCCAGTAGTGGGGGAATCGAGGACCAGAGGACACAGATAGAGTGGATGTGGAGAGGTTGTTTCCTGCAGTGGGGGAGACCAGGACCAGAGGACACAGATAGAGCGGATGTAGAGAGGATGTTTCCTGTAGTGTGAGAGTCCAGGACCAGAGGACACAGATAGAGTGGATGTAGAGAGGATGTGTCCAGTAGTGGTGGAGACCAGGACCAGAGGACACAGATAGATTGAATGTGGAGAGGATTTTTCCAGTAGTGGGGGAGTCTAAGTCCAGAGGACACTGATAGAGTTGATGTGGAGAGGATGTTTCCTGTAGTGGGGGAGTCTAGGAACAGAGGACACAGATAGAGGGGATGTGGAGAGAATGTTTCCTGTAGTGGGGGAGTCTAGGACCAGAGGACACAGATAGAGTGGATGTGGAGAGGATGTTTCCTGTAGTGGTGGAGTCTAGGACCAGAGGACACAGATAGAGCGGACGTGGAGAGGATGTTTCCTGTAGTGGGGGAGTCTAGGACCAGAGGACACAGATAGAGTGGATGTGGAGAGGATGTTTCCTGTAGTGGTTCAGTCTAGAACCAGGTGACACAGACAGAGTGGATGCGGAGAGGATGTTTCCTGTAGTGGGGGAGTCTACGACCAGAGGACACAGATAGAGTGGATGCGGAGAGGATGATTTCTGTGGTGGGGGAGTCTAAGACCAGAGGCCACAGATAGAGTTGATGTTGCGAGGATGTTTCTTGTAGTGGGGGAGTCTAGCATCAGAGGACACAGATAGAGTGGATGTGGAGAGGGTTTCCTGTAGTGGGGGCGTCTAGGACCAGAGGACACAGATATAGTGGATGTGTAAAGGATGTTTCCTGTAGTGGGGGAGTCTAGGACCAGAGGACACAGATAGAGTGGATGTGGAGAGGTTTTCCTGTAGTGGGGAAATCTAGGACCAGAGGACACAGATAGAGCGGATGTGGAGAGGATGTTTCCTGTAGTGGGGGAGTCTAGGACCAGAGGACACAGATAGAGTGGATGTGGAGAGGATTTTTCCTGTAGTGGGGGAGTCTAGGAACAGAGGACACAGATAGAGTGGATGGGGAGAGGATGTTTCCTGTAGTGGGGGAGTCTAGGAACAGAGGACACAGATAGAGTGGATGTGGAGAGGATGTTTCCTGTAGTGGGGGAGTCTATGAACAGAGGACACAGATAGAGTGGATGTGGAGAGGATGTTTCCTGCGGTGGGGGAGTCTAGGACCAGAGGACACAGATAGAGTTGATGTGGAGAGGATGTTTCCTGTAGTGGGGGAGTCTAGGACCAGAGGACACAGATAGAGTGGATGCGGAGAGGATGTTTCCTGTAGTGGGGGAGTCTAGGACCAGGTGACACAGACAGAGTGGATGCGGAGAGGATGTTTCCTGTACTGGGGGAGTCTAGGACCAGAGGACACAGATAGAGTGGATGTGGAGAGGATGTTTCCTGTAGTGGGGGAGTCTAGGACCAGAGGACACAGATAGAGTGGGTGTGGAGTGGATGTTTCCTGTAGTGGGGGTGTCTAGAACCAGAGGACACAGATAAGAGTGGATGGGGAGATGATGTTTAATGTAGTGGGGGAGTCTAGGACCAGAGGACACAGATAGAGTGGATGTGGAGAGGATTTTTCCTGTAGTGGGGGAGTCTAGGAACAGAGGACACTGATAGAGTAGATGTGGAGAGGATGTTTCCTGTAGTGGGGGAATCTAGGACCAGAGGACACAGATAGAGTGGATGTGGAGAGGATTTTTGCTGTAGTGGGGGAGTCTTGGAACAGAGGACACAGATAGAGTGGATGTGGAGAGGATGTTTCCTGTAGTGGGGGAGTCTAGGTCCAGAGGACACAGATAGAGTGGATGTGGAGAGGACGTTTCCAGTAGTGGGGGAGTCGAGGACCAGAGGACACAGATAGAGTGGATGTGGAGAGGTTGTTTCCTGCAGTGGGGGAGACCAGGACCAGAGGACACAGATAGAGCGGATGTAGAGAGGATGTTTCCTGTAGTGTGAGAGTCCAGGACCAGAGGACACAGATAGAGTGGATGTAGAGAGGATGTGTCCAGTAGTGGTGGAGACCAGGACCAGAGGACACAGATAGATTGAATGTGGAGAGGATGTTTCCAGTAGTGGGGGAGTCTAAGTCCAGAGGACACTGATAGAGTTGATGTGGAGAGGATGTTTCCTGTAGTGGGGGAGTCTAGGAACAGAGGACACAGATAGAGGGGATGTGGAGAGAATGTTTCCTGTAGTGGGGGAGTCTAGGACCAGAGGACACAGATAGAGTCGATGTGGAGAGGATGTTTCCTGTAGTGGTGGAGTCTAGGACCAGAGGACACAGATAGAGCGGACGTGGAGAGGATGTTTCCTGTAGTGGGGGAGTCTAGGAACAGAGGACACTGATAGAGTAGATGTGGAGAGGATGTTTCCTGTAGTGGGGGAATCTAGGACCAGAGGACACAGATAGAGTGGATGTGGAGAGGATTTTTGCTGTAGTGGGGGAGTCTTGGAACAGAGGACACAGATAGAGTGGATGTGGAGAGGATGTTTCCTGTAGTGGGGGAGTCTAGGTCCAGAGGACACAGATAGAGTGGATGTGGAGAGGACGTTTCCAGTAGTGGGGGAGTCGAGGACCAGAGGACACAGATAGAGTGGATGTGGAGAGGTTGTTTCCTGCAGTGGGGGAGACCAGGACCAGAGGACACAGATAGAGCGGATGTAGAGAGGATGTTTCCTGTAGTGTGAGAGTCCAGGACCAGAGGACACAGATAGAGTGGATGTAGAGAGGATGTGTCCAGTAGTGGTGGAGACCAGGACCAGAGGACACAGATAGATTGAATGTGGAGAGGATGTTTCCAGTAGTGGGGGAGTCTAAGTCCAGAGGACACTGATAGAGTTGATGTGGAGAGGATGTTTCCTGTAGTGGGGGAGTCTAGGAACAGAGGACACAGATAGAGGGGATGTGGAGAGAATGTTTCCTGTAGTGGGGGAGTCTAGGACCAGAGGACACAGATAGAGTGGATGTGGAGAGGATGTTTCCTGTAGTGGTGGAGTCTAGGACCAGAGGACACAGATAGAGCGGACGTGGAGAGGATGTTTCCTGTAGTGGGGGAGTCTAGGACCAGAGGACACAGATAGAGTGGATGTGGAGAGGATGTTTCCTGTAGTGGTGGAGTCTAGAACCAGGTGACACAGACAGAGTGGATGCGGAGAGGATGTTTCCTGTAGTGGGGGAGTCTACGACCAGAGGACACAGATAGAGTGGATGCGGAGAGGATGATTTCTGTGGTGGGGGAGTCTAAGACCAGAGGCCACAGATAGAGTTGATGTTGCGAGAATGTTTCTTGTAGTGGGGGAGTCTAGCATCAGAGGACACAGATAGAGTGGATGTGGAGAGGGTTTCCTGTAGTGGGGGCGTCTAGGACCAGAGGACACAGATATAGTGGATGTGTAAAGGATGTTTCCTGTAGTGGGGGAGTCTAGGACCAGAGGACACAGATAGAGTGGATGTGGAGAGGGTTTCCTGTAGTGGGGAAATCTAGGACCAGAGGACACAGATAGAGCGGATGTGGAGAGGATGTTTCCTGTAGTGGGGGAGTCTAGGACCAGAGGACACAGATAGAGTGGATGTGGAGAGGATTTTTCCTGTAGTGGGGGAGTCTAGGAACAGAGGACACAGATAGAGTGGATGGGGAGAGGATGTTTCCTGTAGTGGGGGAGTCTAGGAACAGAGGAAACAGATAGAGTGGATGTGGAGAGGATGTTTCCTGTAGTGGGGGAGTCTATGAACAGAGGACACAGATAGAGTGGATGTGGAGAGGATGTTTCCTGCGGTGGGGGAGTCTAGGACCAGAGGACACAGATAGAGTTGATGTGGAGAGGATGTTTCCTGTAGTGGGGGAGTCTAGGACCAGGTGACACAGACAGAGTGGATGCGGAGAGGATGTTTCCTGTACTGGGGGAGTCTAGGACCAGAGGACACAGATAGAGTGGATGTGGAGAGGATGTTTCCTGTAGTGGGGGAGTCTAGGACCAGAGGACACAGATAGAGTGGGTGTGGAGTGGATGTTTCCTGTAGTGGGGGTGTCTAGAACCAGAGGACACAGATAAGAGTGGATGGGGAGATGATGTTTAATGTAGTGGGGGAGTCTAGGACCAGAGGACACAGATAGAGTGGATGTGGAGAGGATTTTTCCTGTAGTGGGGGAGTCTAGGAACAGAGGACACTGATAGAGTATATGTGGAGAGGATGTTTCCTGTAGTGGGGGAATCTAGGACCAGAGGACACAGATAGAGTGGATGTGGAGAGGATTTTTGCTGTAGTGGGGGAGTCTTGGAACAGAGGACACAGATAGAGTGGATGTGGAGAGGATGTTTCCTGTAGTGGGGGAGTCTAGGACCAGAGGACACAGATTGAGTGGATGTGGAGAGGATGTTTCCTGTAGTGGTGGAGTCTAGGACCAGAGGACACAGATAGAGCGGACGTGGAGAGGATGTTTCCTGTAGTGGGGGAGTCTAGGACCAGAGGACACAGATAGAGTGGATGTGGAGAGGATGTTTCCTGTAGTGGTGGAGTCTAGAACCAGGTGACACAGACAGAGTGGATGCGGAGAGGATGTTTCCTGTAGTGGGGGAGTCTACGACCAGAGGACACAGATAGAGTGGATGCGGAGAGGATGATTTCTGTGGTGGGGGAGTCTAAGACCAGAGGCCACAGATAGAGTTGATGTTGCGAGAATGTTTCTTGTAGTGGGGGAGTCTAGCATCAGAGGACACAGATAGAGTGGATGTGGAGAGGGTTTCCTGTAGTGGGGGCGTCTAGGACCAGAGGACACAGATATAGTGGATGTGTAAAGGATGTTTCCTGTAGTGGGGGAGTCTAGGACCAGAGGACACAGATAGAGTGGATGTGGAGAGGGTTTCCTGTAGTGGGGAAATCTAGGACCAGAGGACACAGATAGAGCGGATGTGGAGAGGATGTTTCCTGTAGTGGGGGAGTCTAGGACCAGAGGACACAGATAGAGTGGATGTGGAGAGGATTTTTCCTGTAGTGGGGGAGTCTAGGAACAGAGGACACAGATAGAGTGGATGGGGAGAGGATGTTTCCTGTAGTGGGGGAGTCTAGGAACAGAGGAAACAGATAGAGTGGATGTGGAGAGGATGTTTCCTGTAGTGGGGGAGTCTATGAACAGAGGACACAGATAGAGTGGATGTGGAGAGGATGTTTCCTGCGGTGGGGGAGTCTAGGACCAGAGGACACAGATAGAGTTGATGTGGAGAGGATGTTTCCTGTAGTGGGGGAGTCTCGGACCAGGTGACACAGACAGAGTGGATGCGGAGAGGATGTTTCCTGTACTGGGGGAGTCTAGGACCAGAGGACACAGATAGAGTGGATGTGGAGAGGATGTTTCCTGTAGTGGGGGAGTCTAGGACCAGAGGACACAGATAGAGTGGGTGTGGAGTGGATGTTTCCTGTAGTGGGGGTGTCTAGAACCAGAGGACACAGATAAGAGTGGATGGGGAGATGATGTTTAATGTAGTGGGGGAGTCTAGGACCAGAGGACACAGATAGAGTGGATGTGGAGAGGATTTTTCCTGTAGTGGGGGAGTCTAGGAACAGAGGACACTGATAGAGTATATGTGGAGAGGATGTTTCCTGTAGTGGGGGAATCTAGGACCAGAGGACACAGATAGAGTGGATGTGGAGAGGATTTTTGCTGTAGTGGGGGAGTCTTGGAACAGAGGACACAGATAGAGTGGATGTGGAGAGGATGTTTCCTGTAGTGGGGGAGTCTAGGTCCAGAGGACACAGATAGAGTGGATGTGGAGAGGACGTTTCCAGTAGTGGGGGAGTCGAGGACCAGAGGACACAGATAGAGTGGATGTGGAGAGGTTGTTTCCTGCAGTGGGGGAGACCAGGACCAGAGGACACAGATAGAGCGGATGTAGAGAGGATGTTTCCTGTAGTGTGAGAGTCCAGGACCAGAGGACACAGATAGAGTGGATGTAGAGAGGATGTGTCCAGTAGTGGTGGAGACCAGGACCAGAGGACACAGATAGATTGAATGTGGAGAGGATGTTTCCAGTAGTGGGGGAGTCTAAGTCCAGAGGACACTGATAGAGTTGATGTGGAGAGGATGTTTCCTGTAGTGGGGGAGTCTAGGAACAGAGGACACAGATAGAGGGGATGTGGAGAGAATGTTTCCTGTAGTGGGGGAGTCTAGGACCAGAGGACACAGATAGAGTGGATGTGGAGAGGATGTTTCCTGTAGTGGTGGAGTCTAGGACCAGAGGACACAGATAGAGCGGACGTGGAGAGGATGTTTCCTGTAGTGGGGGAGTCTAGGACCAGAGGACACAGATAGAGTGGATGTAGAGAGGATGTTTCCTGTAGTGGTGGAGTCTAGAACCAGGTGACACAGACAGAGTGGATGCGGAGAGGATGTTTCCTGTAGTGGGGGAGTCTACGACCAGAGGACACAGATAGAGTGGATGCGGAGAGGATGATTTCTGTGGTGGGGGAGTCTAAGACCAAGAGGCCACAGATAGAGTTGATGTTGCGAGGATGTTTCTTGTAGTGGGGGAGTCTAGCATCAGAGGACACAGATAGAGTGGATGTGGAGAGGGTTTCCTGTAGTGGGGGCGTCTAGGACCAGAGGACACAGATATAGTGGATGTGTAAAGGATGTTTCCTGTAGTGGGGGAGTCTAGGACCAGAGGACTCAGATAGAGTGGATGTGGAGAGGGTTTCCTGTAGTGGGGAAATCTAGGACCAGAGGACACAGATAGAGCGGATGTGGAGAGGATGTTTCCTGTAGTGGGGGAGTCTAGGAACAGAGGACACAGATAGAGTGGATGGGGAGAGGATGTTTCCTGTAGTGGGGGAATCTAGGACCAGAGGACCCAGATAGAGTGGATGTGGAGAGGATTTTTCCTGTAGTGGGGGTGTCTAGAACCAGAGGACACAGATAAGAGTGGATGGGGAGATGATGTTTAATGTAGTGTGGGAGTCTAGGACCAGAGGACACAGATAGAGTGGATGTGGAGAGGATTTTTCCTGTAGTGGGGGAGTCTAGGAACAGAGGACACAGATAGAGTGGATGGGGAGAGGATGTTTCCTGTAGTGGGGGAATCTAGGACCAGAGGACCCAGAGAGAGTGGATGTGGAGAGGATTTTTCCTGTAGTGGGGGAGTCTAGGAGCAGAGGACACAGATAGAGTGGATGTGGAGAGGATGTTTCCTGCGGTGGGGGAGTCTAGGACCAGAGCAGACAGATAGAGTGGATATGGAGAGGACGTTTCCAGTAGTGGGGGCGTTGAGGACCAGAGGACACAGATAGAGTGGATGTGGAGAGGTTGTTTCCTGCAGTGGGGGAGACCAGGACCAGAGGACACAGATAGAGCGGATGTAGAGAGGATGTTTCCTGTAGTGTGAGAGTCCAGGACCAGAGGACACAGATAGAGTGGATGTAGAGAGGATGTGTCCAGTAGTGGTGGAGACCAGGACCAGAGGACACAGATAGATTGAATGTGGAGAGGATGTTTCCAGTAGTGGGGGAGTCTAAGTCCAGAGGACACTGATAGAGTTGATGTGGAGAGGATGTTTCCTGTAGTGGGGGAGTCTAGGAACAGAGGACACAGATAGAGGGGATGTGGAGAGAATGTTTCCTGTAGTGGGGGAGTCTAGGACCAGAGGACACAGATAGAGTGGATGTGGAGAGGATGTTTCCTGTAGTGGTGGAGTCTAGGACCAGAGGACACAGATAGAGCGGACGTGGAGAGGATGTTTCCTGTAGTGGGGGAGTCTAGGACCAGAGGACACAGATAGAGTGGATGTGGAGAGGATGTTTCCTGTAGTGGTGGAGTCTAGAACCAGGTGACACAGACAGAGTGGATGCGGAGAGGATGTTTCCTGTAGTGGGGGAGTCTACGACCAGAGGACACAGATAGAGTGGATGCGGAGAGGATGATTTCTGTGGTGGGGGAGTCTAAGATCAGAGGCCACAGATAGAGTTGATGTTGCGAGGATGTTTCTTGTAGTGGGGGAGTCTAGCATCAGAGGACACAGATAGAGTGGATGTGGAGAGGGTTTCCTGTAGTGGGGGCGTCTAGGACCAGGGGACACAGATAGAGTGGCTGTGGAGAGGATGTTTCCTGTAGTGGGGGAGTCTAGGACCAGAGGACACAGATAGAGTGGATGTGGAGAGGGTTTCCTGTAGTGGGGAAATCTAGGACCAGAGGACACAGATAGAGCGGATGTGGAGAGGATGTTTCCTGTAGTGGGGGAGTCTAGGACCAGAGGACACAGATAGAGTGGATGTGGAGAGGATTTTTCCTGTAGTGGGGGAGTCTAGGAACAGAGGACACAGATAGAGTGGATGGGGAGAGGATGTTTCCTGTAGTGGGGGAATCTAGGACCAGAGGACCCAGATAGAGTGGATGTGGAGAGGATTTTTCCTGTAGTGGGGGAGTCTAGGAACAGAGGACACAGATAGAGTGGATGTGGAGAGGATGTTTCCTGCGGTGGGGGAGTCTAGGACCAGAGGAGACAGATAGAGTGGATATGGAGAGGACGTTTCCAGTAGTGGGGGCGTCGAGGACCAGAGGACACCGATAGAGTGGATGTGGAGAGGTTGTTTCCTCCAGTGGGGGAGACCAGGACCAGAGGACACAGATAGAGCGGATGTAGAGAGGATGTTTACTGTAGTGGGGGAGTCTAGGACCAGAGTACACAGATAGAGTGGATGCTGAGAGGATGTTTCCTGTAGTGGGGGAGTCTAGGACCAGGTGACACAGACAGAGTGGATGCGGAGAGGATGTTTCCTGTACTGGGGGACTCTAGGACCAGAGGACACAGATAGAGTGGATGTGGAGAGGATGTTTCCTGTAGTGGGGGAGTCTAGGACCAGAGGACACAGATAGAGTTGGTGTGGAGTGGATGTTTCCTGTAGTGGGGGTGTCTAGAACCAGAGGACACAGATAAGAGTGGATGGGGTGATGATGTTTAATGTAGTGGGGGAGTCTAGGACCAGAGGACACAGATAGAGTGGATGTGGAGAGGATGTTTCCTGTAGTGGGGGAGTCTAGGTCCAGAGGACACAGATAGAGTGGATGTGGAGAGGACGTTTCCAGTAGTGGGGGAGTCGAGGACCATAGGACACAGATAGAGTGGATGTGGAGAGGTTGTTTCCTGCAGTGGGGGAGACCAGGACCAGAGGACACAGATAGAGCGGATGTAGAGAGGATGTTTCCTGTAGTGTGAGAGTCCAGGACCAGAGGACACAGATAGAGTGGATGTAGAGAGGATGTGTCCAGTAGTGGTGGAGACCAGGACCAGAGGACACAGATTGTGTGGATGTGGAGAGGATTTTTCCTGTAGTGGGGGAGTCTAGGACCAGAGGACACAGATAGAGTGGATGTGGAGAGGATGTTTCCTGTAGTGGGGGAGTCTAGGAACAGAGGACACAGATAGAGTGGATGTGGAGAGGATGTTTCCTGCGGTGGGGGAGTCTAGGACCAGAGGACACAGATAGAGTTGATGTGGAGAGGATGTTTCCTGTAGTGGGGGAGTCTAGGACCAGAGGACACAGATAGAGTGGATGCGGAGAGGATGTTTCCTGTAGTGGGGTAGTCTAGGACCAGGTGACACAGACAGAGTGGATGCGGAGAGGATGTTTCCTGTACTGGGGGAGTCTAGGACCAGAGGACACAGATAGAGTGGATGTGGAGAGGATGTTTCCTGTAGTGGGGGAGTCTAGGACCAGAGGACACAGATAGAGTGGGTGTGGAGTGGATGTTTCCTGTAGTGGGGGTGTCTAGAACCAGAGGACACAGATAAGAGTGGATGGGGAGATGATGTTTAATGTAGTGGGGGAGTCTAGGACCAGAGGACACAGATAGAGTGGATGTGGAGAGGATTTTTCCTGTAGTGGGGGAGTCTAGGAACAGAGGACACTGATAGAGTGGATGTGGAGAGGATGTTTCCTGTAGTGGGGGAATCTAGGACCAGAGGACACAGATAGAGTGGATGTGGAGAGGATTTTTGCTGTAGTGGGGGAGTCTTGGAACAGAGGACACAGATAGAGTGGATGTGGAGAGGATGGTTCCTGTAGTGGGGGAGTCTAGGTCCAGAGGACACAGATAGAGTGGATGTTTAGAGGACGTTTCCAGTAGTGGGGGAGTCGAGGACCAGAGGACACAGATAGAGTGGATGTGGAGAGGTTGTTTCCTGCAGTGGGGGAGACCAGGACCAGAGGACACAGATAGAGCGGATGTAGAGAGGATGTTTCCTGTAGTGTGAGAGTCCAGGACCAGAGGACACAGATAGAGTGGATGTAGAGAGGATGTGTCCAGTAGTGGTGGAGACCAGGACCAGAGGACACAGATAGAGTGGATGTGGAGAGGATGTTTCCTGTAGTGAGAGACTCTAAGACCAGACGACACAGATAGATTGAATTTGGAGAGGATGTTTCCAGTAGTGGGGGAGTCTAAGTCCAGAGGACACTGATAGAGTTGATGTGGAGAGGATGTTTCCTGTAGTGGGGGAGTCTAGGAACAGAGGACACAGATAGAGGGGATGTGGAGAGAATGTTTCCTGTAGTGGGGGAGTCTAGGACCAGAGGACACAGATAGAGTGGATGTAGAGAGGATGTTTCCTGTAGTGGGGGAGTCTAGGACCAGAGGACACAGATAGAGCGGACGTGGAGAGGATGTTTCCTGTAGTGGGGGAGTCTAGGACCAGAGGACACAGATAGAGTGGATGTGGAGAGGATGTTTCCTGTAGTGGTGGAGTCTAGAACCAGGTGACACAGACAGAGTGGATGCGGAGAGGATGTTTCCTGTAGTGGGGGAGTGTACGACCAGAGGACACAGATAGAGTGGATGTGGAGAGGATGATTTCTGTGGTGTGGGAGTTTAAGACCAGAGGCCACAGATAGAGTTGATGTTGCGAGGATGTTTCTTGTAGTGGGGGAGTCTAGCATCAGAGGACACAGATAGAGTGGATGTGGAGAGGATTTTTCCTGTAGTGGGGGAGTCTAGGAACAGAGGAAACTGATAGAGTGGATGTGGAGAGGATGTTTCCTGTAGTGGGGGAATCTAGGACCAGAGGACACAGATAGAGTGGATGTGGAGAGGATTTTTGCTGTAGTGGGGGAGTCTTGGAACAGAGGACACAGATAGAGTGGATGTGGAGAGGATGGTTCCTGTAGTGGGGGAGTCTAGGTCCAGAGGACACAGAGTGGATGTGGAGAGGACGTTTCCAGTAGTGGGGGAGTCGAGGACCAGAGGACACAGATAGAGTGGATGTGGAGATGTTGTTTCCTGCAGTGGGGGAGACCAGGACCAGAGGACACAGATAGAGCGGATGTAGAGAGGATGTTTCCTGTAGTGTGAGAGTCCAGGACCAGAGGACACAGATAGAGTGGATGTAGAGAGGATGTGTCCAGTAGTGGTGGAGACCAGGACCAGAGGACACAGATAGAGTGGATGTGGAGAGGATGTTTCCTGTAGTGAGAGACTCTAAGACCAGACGACACAGATAGATTGAATTTGGAGAGGATGTTTCCAGTAGTGGGGGAGTCTAAGTCCAGAGGACACTGATAGAGTTGATGTGGAGAGGATGTTTCCTGTAGTGGGGGAGTCTAGGAACAGAGGACACAGATAGAGGGGATGTGGAGAGAATGTTTCCTGTAGTGGGGGAGTCTAGGACCAGAGGACACAGATAGAGTGGATGTAGAGAGGATGTTTCCTGTAGTGGGGGAGTCTAGGACCAGAGGACACAGATAGAGCGGACGTGGAGAGGATGTTTCCTGTAGTGGGGGAGTCTAGGACCAGAGGACACAGATAGAGTGGATGTGGAGCGGATGTTTCCTGTAGTGGTGGAGTCTAGAACCAGGTGACACAGACAGAGTGGATGCGGAGAGGATGTTTCCTGTAGTGGGGGAGTGTACGACCAGAGGACACAGATAGAGTGGATGCGGAGAGGATGATTTCTGTGGTGTGGGAGTTTAAGACCAGAGGCCACAGATAGAGTTGATGTTGCGAGGATGTTTCTTGTAGTGGGGGAGTCTAGCATCAGAGGACACAGATAGAGTGGATGTGGAGAGGGTTTCCTGTAGTGGGGGCGTCTAGGACCAGAGGACACAGATATAGTGGATGTGTAAAGGATGTTTCCTGTAGTGGGGGAGTCTAGGACCAGAGGACACGGATAGAGTGGATGTGGAGAGGGTTTCCTGTAGTGGGGAAATCTAGGACCAGAGGACCCAGATAGAGTGGATGTGGAGAGGATTTTTCCTGTAGTGGGGGAGTCTAGGAACAGAGGACACAGATAGAGCGGATGTGGAGAGAATGTTTCCTGTAGTGGGGGAGTCTGGGACCACAGGACACAGATAGAGTGGATGTGGAGAGGATGTTTCCTGTAGTGGGGGAGTCTAGGACCAGAGGGCACAGATAGAGTGGATGTGGAGAGGATGTTTCCCGTAGTGGGGGAGTCTAGGACCAGAGGACCCAGATAGAGTGGATGTGGAGAGGATTTTTCCTGTAGTGGGGGAGTCTAGGACCAGAGGAGACAGATAGAGTGGATATGGAGAGGACGTTTCCAGTAGTGGGGGAGTCGAGGACCAGAGGACACCGATAGAGTGGATGTGGAGAGGTTGTTTCCTCCAGTGGGGGAGTCTAGGACCAGGTGACACAGACAGAGTGGATGCGGAGAGGATGTTTCCTGTACTGGGGGAGTCTAGGTCCAGAGGACACAGATAGAGTGGATGTGGAGAGGACGTTTCCAGTAGTGGGGGAGTCGAGGAGCAGAGGACACAGATAGAGTGGATGTGGAGAGGTTGTTTCCTGCAGTGGGGGAGACCAGGTCCAGAGGACACAGATAGAGCGGATGTGGAGAGGATGTTTCCTGTAGTGTGAGAGTCCAGGACCTGAGGACACAGATAGAGTGGATGTAGAGAGGATGTGTCCAGTAGTGGTGGAGACCAGGACCAGAGGACACAGATAGAGTGGATGTGGAGAGGATGTTTCCTGTAGTGAGAGACTCTAAGACCAGACGACACAGATAGAGTGGATGTGGAGAGGATTTTTCCTGTAGTGGGGGAGTCTAGGAACAGAGGACACAGATAGAGTGGATGTGGAGAGGATGTTTCCTGTAGTGGGGGAATCTAGGACCAGAGGACCCAGATAGAGTGGATGTGGAGAGGATTTTTCCTGTAGTGGGGGAGTCTAGGAACAGAGGACACAGATAGAGTGGATGTGGAGAGGATGTTTCCTGCGGTGGGGGAGTCTAGGACCAGAGGAGACAGATAGAGTGGATATGGAGAGGACGTTTCCAGTAGTGGGGGAGTCGAGGACCAGAGGACACCGATAGAGTGGATGTGGAGAGGTTGTTTCCTGCAGTGGGGGAGACCAGGACCAGAGGACACAGATAGAGCGGATGTAGAGAGGATGTTTCCTGTAGTGTGAGAGTCTAGGACCAGAGGACACAGATAGAGTGGATGTAGAGAGGATGTTTCCAGTAGTGGTGGAGACCAGGACCAGAGGACACAGATAGAGTGGATATGGAGAGGATGCTTCCTGTAGTGGGGGGAGTTTGGGACCAGAGGACACAGATAGAGTGGATGTGGAGAGGATGTTTCCTGTAGTGAGAGACTCTAAGACCAGAGGACACAGATAGACTGAATGTGGAGAGGATGTTTACTGTATTGGGGGATTCTAGGAACAGAGGACACAGATAGAGTGGATGTGGAGTGGATGTTTCCTGTAGTGGGGGAGTCAAGGAACAGAGGACACAGATAGAGGGGATGTGGAGAGGATGTTTCCTGTAGTGGGGGAGTCTAGGACCAGAGGACACAGATAGAGTGGATGTAAAGAGGATGTTTCCTGTAGTGGGGAAGTCTAGGACCAGAGGACACAGATAGAGCTGATGTGGAGAGGATGTTTCCTGTAGTGGGCGAGTATAGGACGAGAGGACACAGATAGAGTGGATGTGGAGAGGATGTTTCCTGTAGTGGGGGAGTCTAGAACCATGTGACACAGACAGAGTGGATGCGGAGAGGATGTTTCCTGTAGTGGGGGAGTCTAGGATCACAGGACACAGATAGAGTGGATGCGGAGAAGATGATTTCTGTAGTGGGGGAGTCTAAGACCAGAGGACACTGATAGAGTTGATGTTGCGAGGATGTTTCTTGTAGTGGGGGAGTCTAGGAACAGAGGACACAGATAGAGTGGATGTGGAGAGGGTTTCCTGTAGTGGGGGCGTCTAGGACCAGAGGACACAGATATAGTGGATGTGGATAGGATGTTTCCTGCGGTGGGGGAGTCTAGGACCAGAGGACACACTTAAGAGTAGATATGGAGAGGATGTTTCCTGTAGTGGGGGAGTCTAGGACCAGAGGACACTGATAGAGTGGATGTGGAGAGGATGTTTCCTGTTGTGGGGGAGTTTGGGACCAGAGGACACAGATAGAGTGGATGTGGAGAGGATGTTTCCTGTAGTGGGGGAGTCTAGGACCAGAGGACACAGGTAAGAGTGGGTATGGAGAGTATGTTTCCTGTAGTGGGGGAGTCTAGAACCAAAGGACTCAGATGGAGTGGATGTGGAGAGGATATTTCCTGTGGTAGGGGAGTCTAGGATCAGAGGACACAGATAGAGTGGATGTGGAGAGGATGTTTCCTGTAGTGGGGGAGTCAAGGATCAGAGGACACTGATAGAGTGGATGTGGAGAGGATGTTTGCTGTAGTGGGGGAGTCTAGGAACAGAGGACACAGATAGAGTGGATGTGGAGAGGATGTTTCCTGTAGTGGGGGAATCAAGGACCAGAGGACCCAGATAGAGTGGATGTGGAGAGGATTTTTCCTGTAGTGGGGGAGTCTAGGAACAGAGGACACAGATAGAGTGGATGTGGAGAGGATGTTTCCTGCGGTGGGGGAGTCTAGGACCAGAGGAGACAGATAGAGTGGATATGGAGAGGACGTTTCCAGTAGTGGGGGAGTCGAGGACCAGAGGACACCGATAGAGTGGATGTGGAGAGGTTGTTTCCTGCAGTGGGGGAGACCAGGACCAGAGGACACAGATAGAGCGGATGTAGAGAGGATGTTTCCTGTAGTGTGAGAGTCTAGGACCAGAGGACACAGATAGAGTGGATGTAGAGAGGATGTTTCCAGTAGTGGTGGAGACCAGGACCAGAGGACACAGATAGAGTGGATATGGAGAGGATGCTTCCTGTAGTGGGGGGAGTTTGGGACCAGAGGACACAGATAGAGTGGATGTGGAGAGGATGTTTCCTGTAGTGAGAGACTCTAAGACCAGAGGACACAGATAGACTGAATGTGGAGAGGATGTTTCCTGTATTGGGGGATTCTAGGAACAGAGGACACAGATAGAGTGGATGTGGAGTGGATGTTTCCTGTAGTGGGGGAGTCAAGGAACAGAGGACACAGATAGAGGGGATGTGGAGAGGATGTTTCCTGTAGTGGGGGAGTCTAGGACCAGAGGACACAGATAGAGTGGATGTAAAGAGGATGTTTCCTGTAGTGGGGAAGTCTAGGACCAGAGGACACAGATAGAGCGGATGTGGAGAGGATGTTTCCTGTAGTGGGCGAGTATAGGACGAGAGGACACAGATAGAGTGGATGTGGAGAGGATGTTTCCTGTAGTGGGGGAGTCTAGGATCACAGGACACAGATAGAGTGGATGCGGAGAGGATGATTTCTGTAGTGGGGGAGTCTAAGACCAGAGGACACTGATAGAGTTGATGTTGCGAGGATGTTTCTTGTAGTGGGGGAGTCTAGGAACAGAGGACACAGATAGAGTGGATGTGGAGAGGGTTTCCTGTAGTGGGGGCGTCTAGGACCAGAGGACACAGATATAGTGGATGTGGATAGGATGTTTCCTGCGGTGGGGGAGTCTAGGACCAGAGGACACACTTAAGAGTAGATATGGAGAGGATGTTTCCTGTAGTGGGGGAGTCTAGGACCAGAGGACACTGATAGAGTGGATGTGGAGAGGATGTTTCCTGTTGTGGGGGAGTTTGGGACCAGAGGACACAGATAGAGTGGATGTGGAGAGGATGTTTCCTGTAGTGGGGGAGTCTAGGACCAGAGGACACAGGTAAGAGTGGGTATGGAGAGTATGTTTCCTGTAGTGGGGGAGTCTATAACCAAAGGACTCAGATGGAGTGGATGTGGAGAGGATATTTCCTGTGGTAGGGGAGTCTAGGATCAGAGGACACAGATAGAGTGGATGTGGAGAGGATGTTTCCTGTAGTGGGGGAGTCAAGGATCAGAGGACACTGATAGAGTGGATGTGGAGAGAATGTTTGCTGTAGTGGGGGAGTCTAGGAACAGAGGACACAGATAGAGTGGATGTGGAGAGGATGTTTCCTGTAGTGGGGGAATCAAGGACCAGAGGACCCAGATAGAGTGGATGTGGAGAGGATTTTTCCTGTAGTGGGGGAGTCTAGGAACAGAGGACACAGATAGAGTGGATGTGGAGAGGATGTTTCCTGCGGTGGGGGAGTCTAGGACCAGAGGAGACAGATAGAGTGGATATGGAGAGGACGTTTCCAGTAGTGGGGGAGTCGAGGACCAGAGGACACCGATAGAGTGGATGTGGAGAGGTTGTTTCCTGCAGTGGGGGAGACCAGGACCAGAGGACACAGATAGAGCGGATGTAGAGAGGATGTTTCCTGTAGTGTGAGAGTCTAGGACCAGAGGACACAGATAGAGTGGATGTAGAGAGGATGTTTCCAGTAGTGGTGGAGACCTGGACCAGAGGACACAGATAGAGTGGATGTGGAGAGGATGCTTCCTGTAGTGGGGGGAGTATGGGACCAGAGGACACAGATAGAGTGGATGTGGAGAGGATGTTTCCTGTAGTGAGAGACTCTAAGACCAGAGGACACAGATAGACTGAATGTGGAGAGGATGTTTCCAATATTGGGGGAGTCTAGGAACAGAGGACACAGATAGAGTGGATGTGGAGTGGATGTTTCCTGTAGTGGGGGAGTCTAGGAACAGAGGACACAGATAGAGGGGATGTGGAGAGGATGTTTCCTGTAGTGGGGGAGTCTAGGACCAGAGGACACAGATAGAGTGGATGTAGAGAGGATGTTTCCTGTAGTGGGGAAGTCTAGGACCAGAGGACACAGATAGAGCGGATGTGGAGAGGATGTTTCCTGTAGTGGGGGAGTCTAGAACCAGGTGACACAGACAGAGTGGATGCGGAGAGGATGTTTCCTGTAGTGGGGGAGTCTAGGATCACAGGACACAGATAGAGTGGATGCGGAGAGGATGATTTCTGTAGTGGGGGAGTCTAAGACCAGAGGACACTGATAGAGTTGATGTTGCGAGGATGTTTCTTGTAGTGGGGGAGTCTAGGAACAGAGGACACAGATAGAGTGGATGTGGAGAGGGTTTCCTGTAGTGGGGGCGTCTAGGACCAGAGGACACAGATATAGTGCATGTGGAGAGGATGTTTCCTGCGGTGGGGGAGTCTAGGACCAGAGGACACACTTAAGAGTAGATATGGAGAGGATGTTTCCTGTAGTGGGGGAGTCTAGGACCAGAGGACACTGATAGAGTGGATGTGGAGAGGATGTTTCCTGTAGTGGGGGAGTTTGGGACCAGAGGACACAGATAGAGTGGATGTGGAGAGGATGTTTCCTGTAGTGGGGGAGTCTAGGACCAGAGGACACAGGTAAGAGTGGGTATGGAGAGGATGTTTCCTGTAGTGGGGGAGTCTAGAACCAAAGGACTCAGATGGAGTGGATGTGGAGAGGATATTTCCTGCGGTAGGGGAGTCTAGGATCAGAGGATACAGATAGAGTGGATGTGGAGAGGATGTTTCCTGTAGTGGGGGAGTCTAGGATCAGAGGACACTGATAGAGTGTATGTGGAGAGGATGTTTCCTGTAGTGGGGGAGCTTAGGACCAGGGTACACTGATAGAGTGCATGTGGAGAGGATGTATCCTGTAATGGGGGAGACTAGGACCAGAGGACACAGGTAAGAGTGGATATGGAGAGGATGTTTCCTGTAGTGGGGGAGTCTAGGAGCAGGGGACACAGATAGTGTGGATGTGGAGAGAATGTTTCCTGTAGTGCGGGAGTCTAGAACCAGAGGACTCAGATAAAGTGGATGTGGAGAGGATGTGACCTGGGGTGGGGGAGTCTAGGACCAGAGGACATAGATAAGAGTGGTTATGGAGAGGATGTTTCCTGTAGTGGGGGAGTCCAGAACCAGAGGACTCAGATAGAGTGGATGTGGAGAGGATGTGTCCTGCGGTGGGGGAGTCTAGGACCAGAGGACACAGATAGTGTGGATGTGGAGAGGATGTTTCCTGTAGTGGGGGAGTCTAGGACCAGGTGACACAGACAGAGTGGATGCGGAGAGGATGTTTCCTGTACTGGGGGAGTCTGGGACCAGAGGACACAGATAGTGTGTATGTGGAGAGGATGTTTCCTGTAGTGGGGGAGTCTAGGACCAGAGGACACAGATAGAGTGGATGTGGAGAGGATGTTTCCAGTATTGGGGGAGTCTAGAACCAGAGGACACAGATAAGATTGGATGGGGATAGGATGTTTCCTTTAGTGGGGGAATCTAGGACCAGAGGACACAGATAGAGTGGATGTGGAGAGGATGTTTCCTGTAGTGGGGGGAGTTTGGGACAAGAGGACACAGATAGAGTAGATGTGGAGAGGATGTTTCCTGTAGTGGGGGAGTCTAGGATCAGAGGACACCGATAGAGTGGATGTGGAGAGGATGTTTCCTGTAGTGGGGGAGTCTAGGACCAGAGGACACTGATAGAGTGGATGTGGAGAGGATGTTTCCTGTAGTGGGGGAGACTAGGACCAGAAGACACAGGTAAGAGTGGATATGGAGAGGATGTTTCATGTAGTCGGGGAGTCTAGAACCAGAGGACTCAGATAGAGTGGATGTGGAGAGGATGTTTCCTGCGTTGGGGGAGTCTAGGACCAGAGGACACTGATAGAGTGGATGTGGAGAGGATGTTTCCTGTAGTGGGGGAGTCTAGGACCAGAGGACACAGATAGAGTGGATGTGGAGAGGATGTTTCCTGTAGTGGGGGAGTCTAGGACCAGAGGACACAGATAAGAGTGGATGTGGAGAGGGTATTTCCTGTAGTGGCGGAGACCAGTACCAGGGGACACAGATAGAGTGGATGTGGAGAGGATGTTTCCTGTTGTGGGGGTAGTTTGGGACCAGAGGGCACAGATAGAGTGGATGTGGAGAGGATGTTTCCTGTAGTGGGGGTAGTTTGGGACCAGAGGGCACAGATAGAGTGGATGTGGAGAGGATGTTACCTGTAGTGGGGGAGTCTAGGAACAAAGGACACAGATAGAGTGGATGTGGAGAGGATGTTTCCTGTTGTGGCCGTAGTGTGGGACCAGAGGGCACAGATAGAGTGGATGTGGAGAGGATGTTTCCTGTAGTGGGGGAGTCTAGGAACAAAGGACACAGATAAGAGTGGATGTGGAGAGGATATTTCCTGTAGTGGCGGAGACCAGTACCAGGGGACACAGATAGAGTGGATGTGGAGAGGATGTTTCCTGTTGTGGGGGTAGTTTGGGAACAGAGGACACAGATAGAGTGGATGTGGAGAGGATGTTTTCTGTAGTTGGGGAGTCTAGTACAGGAGGACACAGATAGAGTGGATGTGGAGAGGGTTTCCTGTGTTGGGGGCGTCTAGGACCAGAGGACACAGATAGAGTGGATGTGGAGAGGATGTTTCCTTTAGTGGGGGAGTCTAGAACCAGAGGACACAGATAGAGTGGATGTGGAGAGGATGTTTCCTTTAGTGGGGGAGTCTAGAACCAGAGGACACAGATAGAGTGGATGTAGAGAGGATGTTTCCTGTATTGGGGGAGTCTAGGGCCAGAGGACACTGATAGAGTGGATGTGGAGAGGATGTTTCCTGTAGTGGGGGAGTTTGGGACCAGAGGACACTGATAGAGTGGATGTGGAGAGGATGTTTCCTGCGGTGGGGGAGTCTAGGACCAGAGGACACACTTAAGAGTAGTTATGGAGAGGATGTTTCCTGTAGTGGGGGAGTCTAGGACCAGAGGACACAGATATAGTGGATGTGGAGAGGATGTTTCCTGCGGTGGGGGAGTCTAGGACCAGAGGACACACTTAAGAGTAGATATGGAGAGGATGTTTCCTGTAGTGGGGGAGTCTAGGACCAGAGGACACTGATAGAGTGGATGTGGAGAGGATGTTTCCTGTAGTGGGGGAGTTTGGGACCAGAGGACACAGATTGAGTGGATGTGGAGAGGATGTTTCCTGTAGTGGGGGAGTCTAGGACCAGAGGACACTGATAGAGTGGCTGTGGAGAGGATGTTTCCTGTAGTTGGGGAGACTAGGACCAGAGGACACAGGTAAGAGTGGATATGGAGAGGATGTTTCCTGTAGTGGGGGAGTTTAGAACCAAAGGACTCAGATAGAGTGGATGTGGAGAGGATATTTCCTGCGGTAGGGGAGTCTAGGATCAGAGGACACAGATAGAGTGGATGTGGAGAGGATGTTTCCTGTAGTGGGGGAGTCTAGGATCAGAGGACACCGATAGAGTGGATGTGGAGAGGATGTTTCCTGGAGTGGGGGAGTCTAGGACCAGAGGACACTGATAGAGTGGATGTGGAGAGGATGTATCCTGTAGTGGGGGAGACTAGGATCAGACGACACCGGTAAGAGTGGATATGGAGAGGATGTTTCCTGTAGTGCGGGAGTCTAGAACCAGAGGACTCAGATAAAGTGGATGTGGAGAGGATGTTTCCTGTAGTGGGGGAGTCTAGGACCAGGTAACACAGACAGAGTGGATGCGGAGAGGATGTTTCCTGTACTGGGGGAGTCTGGGACCAGAGGACACAGATAGAGTGTATGTGCAGAGGATGTTTCCTGTAGTGGGGGAGTCTAGGAACAAAGGACACAGATAAGAGTGGATGTGGAGAGGATATTTCCTGTAGTGGCGGAGACCAGTACCAGGGGACACAGATAGAGTGGATGTGGAGAGGATGTTTCCTGTTGTGGGGGTAGTTTGGGACCAGAGGACACAGATAGAGTGGATGTGGAGAGGATGTTTTCTGTAGTGGGGGAGTCTAGGACCAGAGGACACAGATAGAGTGGATGTGGAGAGGGTTTCCTGTAGTGGGGGCGTCTAGGACCAGAGGACACAGATAGAGTGGATGTGGAGAGGATGTTTCCTGTAGTGGGGGAGTCTAGAACCAGAGGACACAGATAGAGTGGATGTAGAGAGGATGTTTCCTGTAGTGGGGGAGTCTAGGAACACAGATAGAGCGGATGTGGAGAGGATGTTTCCTGTAGTGGGGGAGTCTAGGACCAGAGGACACAGATAGAGTGGATGTGGAGAGGATGGTTCCTGTAGTGGGGGAGTCTAGGACCAGGTGACTCAGAGAGAGTGGATGCGGAGAGGATGTTTCCTGTAGTGGGGGAGTCTAGGAGCAGAGGACACAGTTAGTGTGGATGTGGAGAGAATGTTTCCTGGAGTGGGGGAGTCTAGGACCAGAGGACACTGATAGAGTGGATGTGGAGAGGATGTATCCTGTAGTGGGGGAGACTAGGATCAGAGGACACCGGTAAGAGTGGATATGGAGAGGATGTTTCCTGTAGTGCGGGAGTCTAGAACCAGAGGACTCAGATAAAGTGGATGTGGAGAGGATGTTTCCTGTAGTGGGGGAGTCTAGGACCAGGTGACACAGACAGAGTGGATGCGGAGAGGATGTTTCCTGTACTGGGGGAGTCTGGGACCAGAGGACACAGATAGAGTGTATGTGGAGAGGATATTTCCTGTAGTGGCGGAGACCAGTACCAGGGGACACAGATAGAGTGGATGTGGAGAGGATGTTTCCTGTTGTGGGGGTAGTTTGGGACCAGAGGACACAGATAGAGTGGATGTGGAGAGGATGTTTTCTGTAGTGGGGGAGTCTAGGACCAGAGGACACAGATAGAGTGGATGTGGAGAGGGTTTCCTGTAGTGGGGGCGTCTAGGACCAGAGGACACAGATAGAGTGGATGTGGAGAGGATGTTTCCTGTAGTGGGGGAGTCTAGAACCAGAGGACACAGATAGAGTGGATGTAGAGAGGATGTTTCCTGTAGTGGGGGAGTCTAGGAACACAGATAGAGCGGATGTGGAGAGGATGTTTCCTGTAGTGGGGGAGTCTAGGACCAGAGGACACAGATAGAGTGGATGTGGAGAGGATGGTTCCTGTAGTGGGGGAGTCTAGGACCAGGTGACTCAGAGAGAGTGGATGCGGAGAGGATGTTTCCTGTAGTGGGGGAGTCTAGGAGCAGAGGACACAGTTAGTGTGGATGCGGAGAGAATGTTTCCTGTAGTGGGGGAGTCTAGAACTAGAGGACTCAGATAGAGTGGATATGGAGAGGATGTGTCCTGCGGTTGGGGAGTCTAGGACCAGAGGACACAGTTAAGAGTAGATATGGAGAGGATGTTTCCTGTAGTGCGGTAGTCAAGGACCAGAGGACACAGATAGAGTGGATGTGGAGAGCATGTTTCCTGTAGTGGGGGAGTCTAGGACCAGAGGACACTGATAGAGTGGATGTGGAGAGGATGTTTCCTGTAGTGGGGGAGTTTGGGACCAGAGGACACTGATAGAGTGGATGTGGAGAGGATGTTTCCTGCGGTGGGGGAGTCTAGGACCAGAGGACACACTTAAGAGTAGATATGGAGAGGATGTTTCCTGTAGTGGGGGAGTCTAGGACCAGAGGACACAGATATAGTGGATGTGGAGAGGATGTTTCCTGCGGTGGGGGAGTCTAGGACCAGAGGACACACTTAAGAGTAGATATGGAGAGGATGTTTCCTGTAGTGGGGGAGACTAGTACCAGAGGACACAGGTAAGAGTGGATATGGAGAGGATGTTTCCTGTCGTGGGGGAGTCTAGAACCAAAGGACTCAGATAGAGTGGATGTGGGGAGGATATTTCCTGCGGTAGGGGAGTCTAGGATCAGAGGACACAGATAGAGTGGATGTGGAGACGATGTTTCCTGTAGTGGGGGAGTCTAGGATCAGAGGACACCGATAGAGTGGATGTGGAGAGGATGTTTCCTGTAGTGGGGGAGACTAGGACCAGAGGACACAGGTAAGAGTGGATATGGAGAGGATGTTTCCTGTAGTGGGGGAGTCTAGGAGCAGGGGACACAGATAGTGTGGATGCGGAGAGAATGTTTCCTGTAGTGCGGGAGTCTAGAACCAGAGGACTCAGATAAAGTGGATGTGGAGAGGATGTGACCTGCGGTGGGGGAGTCTAGGACCAGAGGACATAGATAAGAGTGGTTATGGAGAGGATGTTTCCTGTAGTGGGGGAGTCTAGGACCAGGTGACACAGACAGAGTGGATGCGGAGAGGATGTTTCCTGTACTGGGGGAGTCTGGGACCAGAGGACACAGATAGAGTGGATGTGCAGAGGATGTTTCCAGTATTGGGGGAGTCTAGAACCAGAGGACAGAGATAAGATTGGATGGAGAGAGGATGTTTCCTTTAGTGGGGGAATCTAGGACCAGAGGACACAGATAGAGTGGATGTGGAGAGGATGTTTCCTATAGTGGTGGGAGTTTGGGACAAGAGGACACAGATAGAGTAGATGTGGAGAGGATGTTTCCTGTAGTGGGGGAGTCTAGGATCAGAGGACACAGATAGAATGGATGTGGAGAGGATGTTTCCTGTAGTGGGGGAGTCTAGGACGAGGTGACACAGACAGAGTGGATGCGGAGAGGATGTTTCCTGTACTGGGGGAGTCTGGGACCAGAGGACACAGATAGAGTGTATGTGCAGAGGATGTTTCCTGTAGTGGGGGTGTCTAGGAACAAAGGACACAGATAAGAGTGGATGTGGAGAGGATATTTCCTGTAGTGGCGGAGACCAGTACCAGGGGACACAGATAGAGTGGATGTGGAGAGGATGTTTCCTGTTGTGGAGGTAGTTTGGGACCAGAGGACACAGATAGAGTGGATGTGGAGAGGATGTTTCCTGTATTGGGGGAGTCTAGGGCCAGAGGACACTGATAGAGTGGATGTGGAGAGGATGTTTCCTGTATTGGGGGAGTCTGGGACCAGAGGACACAGATAGAGTGGATGTAGAGAGGATGTTTCCTGTAGTGGGGTAGTCAAGGACCAGAGGACACAGATAGAGTGGATGTGGAGAGCATGTTTCCTGTAGTGGGGGAGTCTAGGACCAGAGGACACTGATAGAGTGGATGTGGAGAGGATGTTTCCTGTAGTGGGGGAGTTTGGGACCAGAGGACACTGATAGAGTGGATGTGGAGAGGATGTTTCCTGCGGTGGGGGAGTCTAGGACCAGAGGACACACTTAAGAGTAGATATGGAGAGGATGTTTCCTGTAGTGGGGGAGTCTAGGACCAGAGGACACAGATATAGTGGATGTGGAGAGGATGTTTCCTGCGGTGGGGGAGTCTAGGACCAGAGGACACACTTAAGAGTAGATATGGAGAGGATGTTTCCTGTAGTGGGGGAGACTAGTACCAGAGGACACAGGTAAGAGTGGATATGGAGAGGATGTTTCCTGTCATGGGGGAGTCTAGAACCAAAGGACTCAGATAGAGTGGATGTGGGGAGGATATTTCCTGCGGTAGGGGAGTCTAGGATCAGAGGACACAGATAGAGTGGATGTGGAGACGATGTTTCCTGTAGTGGGGGAGTCTAGGATCAGAGGACACCGATAGAGTGGATGTGGAGAGGATGTTTCCTGTAGTGGGGGAGACTAGGACCAGAGGACACAGGTAAGAGTGGATATGGAGAGGATGTTTCCTGTAGTGGGGGAGTCTAGGAGCAGGGGACACAGATAGTGTGGATGCGGAGAGAATGTTTCCTGTAGTGCGGGAGTCTAGAACCAGAGGACTCAGATAAAGTGGATGTGGAGAGGATGTGACCTGCGGTGGGGGAGTCTAGGACCAGAGGACATAGATAAGAGTGGTTATGGAGAGGATGTTTCCTGTAGTGGGGGAGTCTAGGACCAGGTGACACAGACAGAGTGGATGCGGAGAGGATGTTTCCTGTACTGGGGGAGTCTGGGACCAGAGGACACAGATAGAGTGGATGTGCAGAGGATGTTTCCAGTATTGGGGGAGTCTAGAACCAGAGGACAGAGATAAGATTGGATGGAGAGAGGATGTTTCCTTTAGTGGGGGAATCTAGGACCAGAGGACACAGATAGAGTGGATGTGGAGAGGATGTTTCCTATAGTGGTGGGAGTTTGGGACAAGAGGACACAGATAGAGTAGATGTGGAGAGGATGTTTCCTGTAGTGGGGGAGTCTAGGATCAGAGGACACAGATAGAATCGATGTGGAGAGGATGTTTCCTGTAGTGGGGGAGTCTAGGACCAGGTGACACAGACAGAGTGGATGCGGAGAGGATGTTTCCTGTACTGGGGGAGTCTGGGACCAGAGGACACAGATAGAGTGTATGTGCAGAGGATGTTTCCTGTAGTGGGGGTGTCTAGGAACAAAGGACACAGATAAGAGTGGATGTGGAGAGGATATTTCCTGTAGTGGCGGAGACCAGTACCAGGGGACACAGATAGAGTGGATGTGGAGAGGATGTTTCCTGTTGTGGAGGTAGTTTGGGACCAGAGGACACAGATAGAGTGGATGTGGAGAGGATGTTTCCTGTATTGGGGGAGTCTAGGGCCAGAGGACACTGATAGAGTGGATGTGGAGAGGATGTTTCCTGTATTGGGGGAGTCTGGGACCAGAGGACACAGATAGAGTAGATGTGGAGAGGATGTTTCCTGTAGTGGGGGAGTCTAGGACCAGAGGACACAGATAGAGTGGATGTGGAGAGGATGTTTCCTGCGGTGGGGGAGTCTAGGACCAGAGGACACACTTAAGAGTAGTTATGGAGAGGATGTTTCCTGTAGTGGGGGAGTCTAGGACCAGAGGACACAGATATAGTGGATGTGGAGAGGATGTTTCCTGCGGTGGGGGGTCTAGGACCAGAGGACACACTTAAGAGTAGATATGGAGAGGATGTTTCCTGTAGTGGGGGAGTCTAGGACCAGAGGACACTGATAGAGTGGATGTGGAGAGGATGTTTCCTGTAGTGGGGGAGTTTGGGACCAGAGGACACAGATTGAGTGGATGTGGAGAGGATGTTTCCTGTAGTGGGGGAGTCTAGGACCAGAGGACACTGATAGAGTGGCTGTGGAGAGGATGTTTCCTGTAGTTGGGGAGACTAGGACCAGAGGACACAGGTAAGAGTGGATATGGAGAGGATGTTTCCTGTAGTGGGGGAGTTTAGAACCAAAGGACTCAGATAGAGTGGATGTGGAGAGGATATTTCCTGCGGTAGGGGAGTCTAGGATCAGAGGACACAGATAGAGTGGATGTGGAGAGGATGTTTCCTGTAGTGGGGGAGTCTAGGATCAGAGGACACCGATAGAGTGGATGTGGAGAGGATGTTTCCTGGAGTGGGGGAGTCTAGGACCAGAGGACACTGATAGAGTGGATGTGGAGAGGATGTATCCTGTAGTGGGGGAGACTAGGATCAGACGACACCGGTAAGAGTGGATATGGAGAGGATGTTTCCTGTAGTGCGGGAGTCTAGAACCAGAGGACTCAGATAAAGTGGATGTGGAGAGGATGTTTCCTGTAGTGGGGGAGTCTAGGACCAGGTAACACAGACAGAGTGGATGCGGAGAGGATGTTTCCTGTACTGGGGGAGTCTGGGACCAGAGGACACAGATAGAGTGTATGTGCAGAGGATGTTTCCTGTAGTGGGGGAGTCTAGGAACAAAGGACACAGATAAGAGTGGATGTGGAGAGGATATTTCCTGTAGTGGCGGAGACCAGTACCAGGGGACACAGATAGAGTGGATGTGGAGAGGATGTTTCCTGTTGTGGGGGTAGTTTGGGACCAGAGGACACAGATAGAGTGGATGTGGAGAGGATGTTTTCTGTAGTGGGGGAGTCTAGGACCAGAGGACACAGATAGAGTGGATGTGGAGAGGGTTTCCTGTAGTGGGGGCGTCTAGGACCAGAGGACACAGATAGAGTGGATGTGGAGAGGATGTTTCCTGTAGTGGGGGAGTCTAGAACCAGAGGACACAGATAGAGTGGATGTAGAGAGGATGTTTCCTGTAGTGGGGGAGTCTAGGAACACAGATAGAGCGGATGTGGAGAGGATGTTTCCTGTAGTGGGGGAGTCTAGGACCAGAGGACACAGATAGAGTGGATGTGGAGAGGATGGTTCCTGTAGTGGGGGAGTCTAGGACCAGGTGACTCAGAGAGAGTGGATGCGGAGAGGATGTTTCCTGTAGTGGGGGAGTCTAGGAGCAGAGGACACAGTTAGTGTGGATGTGGAGAGAATGTTTCCTGGAGTGGGGGAGTCTAGGACCAGAGGACACTGATAGAGTGGATGTGGAGAGGATGTATCCTGTAGTGGGGGAGACTAGGATCAGAGGACACCGGTAAGAGTGGATATGGAGAGGATGTTTCCTGTAGTGCGGGAGTCTAGAACCAGAGGACTCAGATAAAGTGGATGTGGAGAGGATGTTTCCTGTAGTGGGGGAGTCTAGGACCAGGTGACACAGACAGAGTGGATGCGGAGAGGATGTTTCCTGTACTGGGGGAGTCTGGGACCAGAGGACACAGATAGAGTGTATGTGGAGAGGATATTTCCTGTAGTGGCGGAGACCAGTACCAGGGGACACAGATAGAGTGGATGTGGAGAGGATGTTTCCTGTTGTGGGGGTAGTTTGGGACCAGAGGACACAGATAGAGTGGATGTGGAGAGGATGTTTTCTGTAGTGGGGGAGTCTAGGACCAGAGGACACAGATAGAGTGGATGTGGAGAGGGTTTCCTGTAGTGGGGGCGTCTAGGACCAGAGGACACAGATAGAGTGGATGTGGAGAGGATGTTTCCTGTAGTGGGGGAGTCTAGAACCAGAGGACACAGATAGAGTGGATGTAGAGAGGATGTTTCCTGTAGTGGGGGAGTCTAGGAACACAGATAGAGCGGATGTGGAGAGGATGTTTCCTGTAGTGGGGGAGTCTAGGACCAGAGGACACAGATAGAGTGGATGTGGAGAGGATGGTTCCTGTAGTGGGGGAGTCTAGGACCAGGTGACTCAGAGAGAGTGGATGCGGAGAGGATGTTTCCTGTAGTGGGGGAGTCTAGGAGCAGAGGACACAGTTAGTGTGGATGCGGAGAGAATGTTTCCTGTAGTGGCGGAGTCTAGAACTAGAGGACTCAGATAGAGTGGATATGGAGAGGATGTGTCCTGCGGTTGGGGAGTCTAGGACCAGAGGACACAGTTAAGAGTAGATATGGAGAGGATGTTTCCTGTAGTGCGGTAGTCAAGGACCAGAGGACACAGATAGAGTGGATGTGGAGAGCATGTTTCCTGTAGTGGGGGAGTCTAGGACCAGAGGACACTGATAGAGTGGATGTGGAGAGGATGTTTCCTGTAGTGGGGGAGTTTGGGACCAGAGGACACTGATAGAGTGGATGTGGAGAGGATGTTTCCTGTAGTGGCGGAGACCAGTACCAGGGGACACAGATAGAGTGGATGTGGAGAGGATGTTTCCTGTTGTGGGGGTAGTTTGGGACCAGAGGACACAGATAGAGTGGATGTGGAGAGGATGTTTTCTGTAGTGGGGGAGTCTAGGACCAGAGGACACAGATAGAGTGGATGTGGAGAGGGTTTCCTGTAGTGGGGGCGTCTAGGACCAGAGGACACAGATAGAGTGGATGTGGAGAGGATGTTTCCTGTAGTGGGGGAGTCTAGAACCAGAGGACACAGATAGAGTGGATGTAGAGAGGATGTTTCCTGTAGTGGGGGAGTCTAGGAACACAGATAGAGCGGATGTGGAGAGGATGTTTCCTGTAGTGGGGGAGTCTAGGACCAGAGGACACAGATAGAGTGGATGTGGAGAGGATGGTTCCTGTAGTGGGGGAGTCTAGGAGCAGAGGACACAGTTAGTGTGGATGCGGAGAGAATGTTTCCTGTAGTGGGGGAGTCTAGAACTAGAGGACTCAGATAGAGTGGATATGGAGAGGATGTGTCCTGCGGTTGGGGAGTCTAGGACCAGAGGACACAGTTAAGAGTAGATATGGAGAGGATGTTTCCTGTAGTGCGGTAGTCAAGGACCAGAGGACACAGATAGAGTGGATGTGGAGAGCATGTTTCCTGTAGTGGGGGAGTCTAGGACCAGAGGACACTGATAGAGTGGATGTGGAGAGGATGTTTCCTGTAGTGGGGGAGTTTGGGACCAGAGGACACTGATAGAGTGGATGTGGAGATGATGTTTCCTGCGGTGGGGGAGTCTAGGACCAGAGGACACACTTAAGAGTAGATATGGAGAGGATGTTTCCTGTAGTGGGGGAGTCTAGGACCAGAGGACACAGATATAGTAGATGTGGAGAGGATGTTTCCTGCGGTGGGGGAGTCTAGGACCAGAGGACACACTTAAGAGTAGATATGGAGAGGATGTTTCCGGTAGTGGGGGAGACTAGTACCAGAGGACACAGGTAAGAGTGGATATGGAGAGGATGTTTCCTGTCGTGGGGGAGTCTAGAACCAAAGGACTCAGATAGAGTGGATGTGGGGAGGATATTTCCTGCGGTAGGGGAGTCTAGGATCAGAGGACACAGATAGAGTGGATGTGGAGACGATGTTTCCTGTAGTGGGGGAGTCTAGGATCAGAGGACACCGATAGAGTGGATGTGGAGAGGATGTTTCCTGTAGTGGGGGAGACTAGGACCAGAGGACACAGGTAAGAGTGGATATGGAGAGGATGTTTCCTGTAGTGGGGGAGTCTAGGAGCAGGGGACACAGATAGTGTGGATGCGGAGAGAATGTTTCCTGTAGTGGGGGAGTCTAGAACTAGAGGACTCAGATAGAGTGGATATGGAGAGGATGTGTCCTGCGGTTGGGGAGTCTAGGACCAGAGGACACAGTTAAGAGTAGATATGGAGAGGATGTTTCCTGTAGTGCGGTAGTCAAGGACCAGAGGACACAGATAGAGTGGATGTGGAGAGCATGTTTCCTGTAGTGGGGGAGTCTAGGACCAGAGGACACTGATAGAGTGGATGTGGAGAGGATGTTTCCTGTAGTGGGGGAGTTTGGGACCAGAGGACACTGATAGAGTGGATGTGGAGATGATGTTTCCTGCGGTGGGGGAGTCTAGGACCAGAGGACACACTTAAGAGTAGATATGGAGAGGATGTTTCCTGTAGTGGGGGAGTCTAGGACCAGAGGACACAGATATAGTAGATGTGGAGAGGATGTTTCCTGCGGTGGGGGAGTCTAGGACCAGAGGACACACTTAAGAGTAGATATGGAGAGGATGTTTCCTGTAGTGGGCGAGACTAGTACCAGAGGACACAGGTAAGAGTGGATATGGAGAGGATGTTTCCTGTCGTGGGGGAGTCTAGAACCAAAGGACTCAGATAGAGTGGATGTGGGGAGGATATTTCCTGCGGTAGGGGAGTCTAGGATCAGAGGACACAGATAGAGTGGATGTGGAGACGATGTTTCCTGTAGTGGGGGAGTCTAGGATCAGAGGACACCGATAGAGTGGATGTGGAGAGGATGTTTCCTGTAGTGGGGGAGACTAGGACCAGAGGACACAGGTAAGAGTGGATATGGAGAGGATGTTTCCTGTAGTGGGGGAGTCTAGGAGCAGGGGACACAGATAGTGTGGATGCGGAGAGAATGTTTCCTGCAGTGCGGGAGTCTAGAACCAGAGGACTCAGATAAAGTGGATGTGGAGAGGATGTGACCTGCGGTGGGGGAGTCTAGGACCAGAGGACATAGATAAGAGTGGTTATGGAGAGGATGTTTCCTGTAGTGGGGGAGTCTAGGACCAGGTGACACAGACAGAGTGGATGCGGAGAGGATGTTTCCTGTACTGGGGGAGTCTGGGACCAGAGGACACAGATAGAGTGGATGTGCAGAGGATGTTTCCAGTATTGGGGGAGTCTAGAACCAGAGGACAGAGATAAGATTGGATGGAGAGAGGATGTTTCCTTTAGTGGGGGAATCTAGGACCAGAGGACACAGATAGAGTGGATGTGGAGAGGATGTTTCCTATAGTGGTGGGAGTTTGGGACAAGAGGACACAGATAGAGTAGATGTGGAGAGGATGTTTCCTGTAGTGGGGGAGTCTAGGATCAGAGGACACAGATAGAATGGATGTGGAGAGGATGTTTCCTGTAGTGGGGGAGTCTAGGACCAGGTGACACAGACAGAGTGGATGCGGAGAGGATGTTTCCTGTACTGGGGGAGTCTGGGACCAAAGGACACAGATAGAGTGTATGTGCAGAGGATGTTTCCTGTAGTGGGGGTGTCTAGGAAGAAAGGACACAGATAAGAGTGGATGTGGAGAGGATATTTCCTGTAGTGGCGGAGACCAGTACCAGGGGACACAGATAGAGTGGATGTGGAGAGGATGTTTCCTGTTGTGGAGGTAGTTTGGGACCAGAGGACACAGATAGAGTGGATGTGGAGAGGATGTTTTCTGTAGTGGGGGAGTCTAGGACCAGAGGACACAGATAGAGTAGATGTGGAGAGGGTTTCCTGTAGTGGGGGCGTCTAGGACCAGAGGACACAGATAGAGTGGATGTGGAGAGGATGTTTCCTGTAGTGGGGGAGTCTAGAACCAGAGGACACAGATAGAGCGGATGTGGAGAGGATGTTTCCTGTAGTGGGGGAGTCTAGGACCAGAGGACACAGATAGGGTGGATGTGGAGAGGATTGTTCCTGTAGTGGGGGAGTCTAGGACCAGGTGACTCAGACAGAGTGGATGCGGAGAGGATGTTTCCTGTAGTGGGGGAGTCTAGGAGCAGAGGACACAGTTAGTGTGGATGCGGAGAGAATGTTTCCTGTAGTGGGGGAGACTAGAACTAGAGGACTCAGATAGAGTGGATATGGAGAGGATGTGTCCTGCGGTGGGGGAGTCTAGGACCAGAGGACACAGTTAAGAGTAGATATGGAGAGGATGTTTCCTGTAGTGCGGGAGTCTAGGACCAGAGGACACTGATAGAGTGGATGTGGAGAGGATGTTTCCTGTAGTGGGGGAGTTTGGGACCAGAGGACACAGATAGAGTGGATGTGGAGAGCATGTTTCTTGTAGTGGGGGAGTCTAGGACCAGAGGACACTCATAGAGTGGATGTGGAGAGGATGTTTCCTGTAGTGGGGGAGTTTGGGATCAGAGGACACTGATAGAGTGGATGTGGAGAGGATGTTTCCTGCGGTGGGGGAGTCTAGGACCAGAGGACACACTTAAGAGTAGATATGGAGAGGATGTTTCCTGTAGTGGGGGAGTCTAGGACCAGAGGACACAGATATAGTGGATGTGGAGAGGATGTTTCCTGCGGTTGGGGAGTCTAGGACCAGAGGACACACTTAAGAGTAGATATGGAGAGGATGTTTCCTGTAGTGGGGGAGTCTAGGACCAGAGGACACTGATAGAGTGGATGTGGAGAGGATGTTTCCTGTAGTGGGGGAGTTTGGGACCAGAGGACACAGATAGAGTGGATGTGGAGAGGATGTTTCCTGTAGTGGGGGAGTCTAGGACCAGAGGACACTGATAGAGTGGCTGTGGAGAGGATGTTTCCTGTAGTGGGGGAGACTAGGACCAGAGGACACAGGTAAGAGTGGATATGGAGAGGATGTTTCCTGTAGTGGGGGAGTCTAGGACCACAGGACACAGATAGATTGGATGTGCAGAGGATATTTCCTGTAGTGAGGGAGTCTAGGACCAGAGGACACTGATAGAGTGGATGTGGAGAGGATGTATCCTGTAGTGGGGGAGACTAGGACCAGAGGACACAGGTAAGAGTGGATATGGAGAGGATGTTTCCTGTAGAGGGGGAGTCTAGGAGCAGGGGACACAGATAGTGTGGATGCGGAGAGAATGTTTCCTGTAGTGCGGGAGTCTAGAACCAGTGGACTCAGATAAAGTGGATGTGGAGAGGATGTGACCTGCGGTGGGGGAGTCTAGACCAGAGGACATAGATAAGAGTGGTTATGGAGAGGATGTTTCCTGTAGTGGGGGAGTCTAGGACCAGGTGACACAAACAGAGTGGATGCGGAGAGGATGTTTCCTGTACTGGGGGAGTCTGGGACCAGAGGACACAGATAGAGTGGATGTGCAGAGGATGTTTCCAGTATTGGGGGAGTCTAGAACCAGAGGACACAGATAAGATTGGATGGGGAGAGGATGTTTCCTTTAGTGGGGGAATCTAGGACCAGAGGACACAGATAGAGTGGATGTGGAGAGGATGTTTCCTGTAGTGGGGGGAGTTTGGGACAAGAGGACACAGATAGAGTAGATGTGGAGAGGATGTTTCCTGTAGTGGGGGAGTCTAGGATCAGAGGACACAGATAGAATGGATGTGGAGAGGTTGTTTCATGTAGTCGGGGAGTCTAGAACCAGAGGACTCAGATAGAGTGGATGTGGAGAGGATGTTTCCTGCGGTGGGGGAGTCAAGGACCAGAGGACATAGATAAGAGTGGTTATGGAGAGGATGTTTCCTGTAGTGGGGGAGTCTAGGACCAGGTGACACAGACAGAGTGGATGCGGAGAGGATGTTTCCTGTAGTGGGGGAGTTTGGGACCAGAGGACACAGATAGAGTGGATGTGGAGAGGATGTTTCCTGTAGTGGGGGAGTCTAGGACCAGAGGACACTGATAGAGTGGCTGTGGAGAGGATGTTTCCTGTAGTGGGGGAGACTAGGACCAGAGGACATAGGTAAGAGTGGATATGGAGAGGATGTTTCCTGTAGTGGGGGAGTCTAGTACCAGAGGACACAGATAGAGTGGATGTGGAGAGGATGTTTCCTGTAGTGGGGGGAGTTTGGGACCAGAGGACACAGATAGAGTGGATGTGGAGAGGATGTTTCCTGTAGTGGGGGAGTCTAGGACCAGAGGACACTGATAGAGTGGCTGTGGAGAGGATGTTTCCTGTAGTGGGGGAGACTAGGACCAGAGGACATAGGTAAGAGTGGATATGGAGAGGATGTTTCCTTTAGTGGGGGAATCTAGGACCAGAGGACACAGATAGAGTGGATGTGGAGAGGATGTTTCCTGTAGTGGGGGGAGTTTGGGACAAGAGGACACAGATAGAGTAGATGTGGAGAGGATGTTTCCTGTAGTGGGGGAGTCTAGGATCAGAGGACACAGATAGAATGGATGTGGAGAGGTTGTTTCATGTAGTCGGGGAGTCTAGAACCAGAGGACTCAGATAGAGTGGATGTGGAGAGGATGTTCCTGCGGTGGGGGAGTCAAGGACCAGAGGACATAGATAAGAGTGGTTATGGAGAGGATGTTTCCTGTAGTGGGGGAGTCTAGGACCAGGTGACACAGACAGAGTGGATGCGGAGAGGATGTTTCCTGTACTGGGGGAGTCTGGGACCAGAGGACACAGATAGAGTGTATGTGCAGAGGATGTTTCCTGTAGTTGGGGAGTCTAGGAACAAAGGACTCAGATAAGAGTGGATGTGCAGAGGATATTTCCTGTAGTGGCGGAGACCAGTTCCAGGGGATACAGATAGAGTGGATGTGGAGAGGATGTTTCCTGTTGTGGGGGTAGTTTGGGACCAGAGGACACAGATAGAGTGGATGTGGAGAGGATGTTTTCTGTAGTGGGGGAGTCTAGGACCAGAGGACACAGATAGAGTGGATGTGGAGAGGGTTTCCTGTAGTGGGGGCGTCTAGGACCAGAGGACACAGATAGAGTGGATGTGGAGAGGATGTTTCCTGTAGTGGGGGAGTCTAGAACCAGAGGACACAGATAGAGCGGATGTGGAGAGGATGTTTCCTGTAGTGGGGGAGTCTAGGACCAGAGGACACAGATAGAGTGGATGTGGAGAGGATGGTTCCTGTAGTGGGTGAGTCTAGGACCAGGTGACTCAGACAGAGAGGATGCGGAGAGGATGTTTCCTGTGGTGGGGGAGTCTAGGAGCAGAGGACACAGTTAGTGTGGATGCGGAGAGAATGTTTCCTGTAGTGGGGGAGTCTAGAACTAGAGGACTCAGATAGAGTGGATATGGAGAGGATGTGTCCTGCGGCGGGGGAGTCTAGGAACAGAGGACACAGTTAAGAGTAGATATGGAGAGGATGTTTCCTGTAGTGCGGGAGTCTAGGACCAGAGGACACTGATGGAGTGGATGTGGAGAGGATGTTTCCTGTAGTGGGGGAGTTTGGGACCAGAGGACACAGATAGAGTGGATGTGGAGAGCATGTTTCCTGTAGTGGGGGAGTCTAGGACCAGAGGACACTGATAGAGTGGATGTGGAGAGGATGTTTCCTGTAGTGGGGGAGTTTGGGACCAGAGGACACTGATAGAGTGGATGTGGAGAGGATGTTTCCTGCGGTGGGAGAGTCTAGGACCAGAGGACACACTTAAGAGTAGATATGGAGAGGATGTTTCCTGTAGTGGGGGAGTCTAGGACCAGAGGACACAGATATAGTGGATGTGGAGAGGATGTTTCCTGCGGTGGGGGAGTCTAGGACCAGAGGACACACTTAAGAGTAGATATGGAGAGGATGTTTCCTGTAGTGGGGGAGTCTAGGACCAGAGGACACTGATAGAGTGGATGTGGAGAGGATGTTTCCTGTAGTGGGGGAGTTTGGGACCAGAGGACACAGATAGAGTGGATGTGGAGAGGATGTTTCCTGTAGTGGGGGAGTCAAGGACCAGAGGACACTGATAGAGTGGCTGTGGAGAGGATGTTTCCTGTAGTGGGGGAGACTAGGACCAGAGGACATAGGTAAGAGTGGATATGGAGAGGATGTTTCCTGTAGTGGGGGAGTCTAGAACCAAAGGACTCAGATAGAGTGGATGTGGAGAGGATATTTCCTGCGGTAGGGGAGTCTAGGATCAGAGGACACAGATAGAGTGGATGTGGAGAGGACGTTTCCTGTAGTGGGGGAGTCTAGGATCAGAGGACACCGATAGAGTGGATGTGGAGAGGATGTTTCCTGTAGTGGGGGAGTCTAGGACCAGAGGATACTGATAGAGTGGATGTGGAGAGGATGTATCCTGTAGTGGGGGAGACTAGGACCAGAGGACACAGGTAAGAGTGGATATGGAGAGGATGTTTCCTGTAGTGGGGGAGTCTAGGAGCAGGGGACACAGATAGTGTGGATGCGGAGAGAATGTTTCCTGTAGTGCGGGAGTCTAGAACCAGAGGACTCAGATAAAGTGGATGTGGAGAGGATGTGACCTGCGGTGGGGGAGTCTAGGACCAGAGGACATAGATAAGAGTGGTTATGGAGAGGATGTTTCCTGTAGTGGGGGAGTCTAGGACCAGGTGACACAGACAGAGTGGATGCGGAGAGGATGTTTCCTGTACTGGGGGAGTCTGGGACCAGAGGACACAGATAGAGTGGATGTGCAGAGGATGTTTCCAGTATTGGGGAAGTCTAGAACCAGAGGACACAGATAAGATTGGATGGGGAGAGGATGTTTCATTTAGTGGGGGGAGTTTGGGACAAGAGGACACAGATAGAGTTGATGTGGAGAGGATGTTTCCTGTAGTGGGGGAGTCTAGGATCAGAGGACACAGATAGAGTGGATGTGGAGAGGATGTTTCCTGTAGTCGGGGAGTCTAGAACCAGAGGACTGAGATAGAGTGGATGTGGAGAGGATGTTTCCTGTTGTGGGTGTAGTTTGGGACCAGAGGACACAGATAGAGTGGATGTGGAGTGGATGTTTCCTGTAGTGGGGGAGTCTAGGAACAAAGGACACAGATAGAAGGGATGTGGAGAGGATGTTTTCTGTAGTGGGGGAGTCTAAGACCAGAGGACACTGATAGAGTTGATGTGGCGAGGATATTCCCTGTAGTGGGGGAGTCTAGGACCAGAGAACACAGATAGAGTGGATGTGGAGAGGGTTTCCTGTAGTGGTGGCGTCTAGGACCAGAGGACACAGATAGAGTGGATGTGGAGAGGATGTTTCCTGTAGTGGGGGAGTCTAGGACCAGAGGACACAGATAGAGTGGATGTAGAGAGGATGTTTCCTGTAGTGGGGGAGTCTAGGACCAGAGGACACAGATAGAGCGGATGTTGAGAGGATGTTTCCTGTAGTGGGGGAGTCTAGGACCAGAGGACACAGATAGAGTGGATGTGGAGAGGATGTTTCCTGTAGTGGGGGAGTCTAGGACCAGAGGACACAGTTAACAGTAGATATGGAGAGGATGTTTCCTGTAGTGGGGGAGTCTAGGACCAGAGGACACTGATAGAGTGGATGTGGAGAGGATGTTTCCTGTAGTGGGGGAGTTTGGGACCAGAGGACACAGACAGAGTGGATGTGGAGAAGATGTTTCCTGTAGTGGGGGAGTCTAGGACCAGAGGACACTGATAGAGTGGCTGTGGAGAGGATGTTTCCTGTAGTGGGGGAGGCTAGGACCGGAGGACACAGGTAAGAGTGGATATGGAGAGGATGTTTCCTGTAGTGGGGGAGACTAGAACCAAAGGACTCAGATAGACTGGATGTGGAGAGGATGTTTCCTGTAGTGGGGGAGTCTAGGAACAGAGGACACAGATAGAGTGGATGTGGAGAGGATTTTTCCTGTAGTGGCGGAGTCTAGGACCAGAGGGCACAGATAGAGTGGATGTGGAGAGGATTTTTCCTGTAGTGGAGGAGTCTAGGAACAGAGGACACAGATAGAGTGGAAGTGGAGAGGATGTTTGCTGTAGTGGTGAAGCCAAGGACCAGAGGACACAGATAGAGTGGATGTGGAGAGGATGTTTCCTGTAGTGGGGGAATCTAGGACCTGAGGACACAGATAGAGTGGATGGGGAGAGGATGTTTCCTTTAGTGGGGGAGACTAGTACCAGAGGATACAGGTAAGAGTGGATATGGAGAGGATGTTTCCTGTAGTGGGGGAGTCTAGGAGCAGGGGACACAGATAGTGTGGATGCGGAGAGAATGTTTCCTGTAGTGCGGGAGTCTAGAACCAGAGGACTCAGATAAAGTGGATGTGGAGAGGATGTGACCTGCGGTGGGGGAGTCTAGGACCAGAGGACATAGATAAGAGTGGTTATGGAGAGGATGTTTCCTGTAGTGGGGGAGTCTAGGACCAGGTGACACAGACAGAGTGGATGCGGAGAGGATGTTTCCTGTACTGGGGGAGTCTGGGACCAGAGGACACAGATAGAGTGGATGTGCAGAGGATGTTTCCAGTATTGGGGGAGTCTAGAACCAGAGGACACAGATAAGATTGGTTGGGGAGAATATGTTTCATTTAGTGGGGGAATCTAGGACCAGAGGACACAGATAGAGTGGATGTGGAGAGGATGTTTCCTGTAGTGGGGGGAGTTAGGGACAAGAGGACACAGATAGAGTTGATGTGGAGAGGATGTTTCCTGTAGTGGGGGAGTCTAGGATCAGAGGACACAGATAGAATGGATGTGGAGAGGATGTTTCATGTAGTCGGGGAGTCTAGAACCAGAGGACTCAGATAGAGTGGATGTGGAGAGGATGTTTCCTGCGGTGGGGGAGTCAAGGACCAGAGGACATTGATAGAGTGGATGTGGAGAGGATGCTTCCTGTAGTGGGGGAGTCTAGGACCAGAGGACACAGATAGAGTGGATGTGGAGAGGATGTTTCCTGTTGTGGAGGTAGTTTGGGACCAGAGGACACAGATAGAGTGGATGTAGAGAGGATGTTTCCTGTAGTGGGGGAGTCTAGGACCAGAGGACACAGATAGAGCGGATGTGGAGAGGATGTTTCCTGTAGTGGGGGAGTCTAGGACCAGAGGACACAGATAGAGTGGATATGGAGAGGATGGTTCCTGTAGTGGGGGAGTCTAGGACCAGAGGACACAGTTAAGAGTAGATATGGAGAGGATGTTTCCTGTAGTGGGGGAGTCTAGGACCAGAGGACACTGATAGAGTGGATGTGGAGAGGATGTTTCCTGTAGTGGGGGAGTTTGGGACCAGAGGACACAGACAGAGTGGATGTGGAGAAGATGTTTCCTGTAGTGGGGGAGTCTAGGACCAGAGGACACTGATAGAGTGGCTGTGGAGAGGATGTTTCCTGTAGTGGGGGAGGCTAGGACCGGAGGACACAGGTAAGAGTGGATATGGAGAGGATTTTTCCTGTAGTGGGGGAGTCTAGGAACAGAGGACGCAGATAGAGTGGATGTGGACAGGATGTTTCCTGTAGTGGGGGAGTCTAGGACCAGAGGACACAGATAGAGTGGGTGTGGAGTGGATGCTTCCTGTAGTGGGGGAGTCTAGGAACAGAGGACGCAGATAGAGTGGATGTGGACAGGATGTTTCCTGTAGTGGGGGAGTCTAGGACCAGAGGACACAGATAGAGTGGGTGTGGAGTGGATGCTTCCTGTAGTGGGGGAGTCTAGAACCAGAGGACACAGATAAGAGTGTATGGGGAGAGGATGTTTCCTGTAGTGGGGGAGTCTAGGACCAGAGGACACAGATAGAGTGGATGTGGAGAGGATTTTTCCTGTAGTGGGGGAGTCTAGGAACAGAGGACACAGATAGAGTGGATGTGGAGAGGATGTTTCCTGTAGTGGGTTAATCTAGGACCTGAGGACACAGATAGAGTGGATGTGGACAGGATGTTTCCTGTAGTGGGGGAGTCTAGGACCAGAGGACACAGATAGAGTGGGTGTGGAGTGGATGCTTCCTGTAGTGGGGGAGTCTAGGAACAGAGGACGCAGATAGAGTGGATGTGGACAGGATGTTTCCTGTAGTGGGGGAGTCTAGGACCAGAGGACACAGATAGAGTGGGTGTGGAGTGGATGCTTCCTGTAGTGGGGGAGTCTAGAACCAGAGGACACAGATAAGAGTGTATGGGGAGAGGATGTTTCCTGTAGTGGGGGAGTCTAGGACCAGAGGACACAGATAGAGTGGATGTGGAGAGGATTTTTCCTGTAGTGGGGGAGTCTAGGAACAGAGGACACAGATAGAGTGGATGTGGAGAGGATGTTTCCTGTAGTGGGTTAATCTAGGACCTGAGGACACAGATAGAGTGGATGTGGAGAGGATGTTTCCTGTAGTGGGGGAGTCTAGGACCAGAGGACACAGATAGAGTGGATGTGGAGAGGATGTTCCTGTAGTGGGGGAGTCTAGGACCAGAGGACACAGATAGAGTGGATGTGGACAGGATGTTCCTGTAGTGGGGGAGTCTAGGACCAGAGGACACAGATAGAGTGGATGTAGAGAGGACGTTTCCAGTAGTGGGGGAGACCAGGACCAGAGGACACAGATAGAGTGGAAGTGGAGAGGATGTTTGCTGTAGTGGTGGAGCCAAGGACCAGAGGACACAGATGGAGTGGATTTGGGGAGGATGTTTCCAGTAGTGGAGGAGTCTAGAACCAGAGGACACAGATAGAGTGGATGTGGAGAGGATATTTCCTGTAGTGGGGGAGTCTAGGACCAGAGGACACAGATAGAGAGGATATGGAGAGGACGTTTCCTGTAGTGAGGGAATCTAGGACCTGAGGACACAGATAGAGTGGATGGGGAGAGGATGTTTCCTTTAGTGGGGGAGACTAGGACCAGAGGACACAGGTAAGAGTGGATATGGAGAGGATGTTTCCTGTAGTGGGGGAGTCTAGGAGCAGGGGACACAGATAGTGTGGATGCGGAGAGAATGTTTCCTGTAGTGCGGGAGTCTAGAACCAGAGGACTCAGATAAAGTGGATGTGGAGAGGATGTGACCTGCGGTGGGGGAGTCTAGGACCAGAGGACATAGATAAGAGTGGTTATGGAGAGGATGTTTCCTGTAGTGGGGGAGTCTAGGACCAGGTGACACAGACAGAGTGGATGCGGAGAGGATGTTTCCTGTACTGGGGGAGTCTGGGACCAGAGGACACAGATAGAGTGGATGTGCAGAGGATGTTTCCAGTATTGGGGGAGTCTAGAACCAGAGGACACAGATAAGATTGGATGGGGAGAATATGTTTCATTTAGTGGGGGAATCTAGGACCAGAGGACACAGATAGAGTGGATGTGGAGAGGATGTTTCTTGTAGTGGGGGGAGTTTGGGACAAGAGGACACAGATAGAGTTGATGTGGAGAGGATGTTTCCTGTAGTGAAGGAATTTAGGATAAGAGGACACAGATAGAATGGATGTGGAGAGGATGTTTCATGTAGTCGGGGAGTCTAGAACCAGAGGACTCAGATAGAGTGGATGTGGAGAGGATGTTTCCTGCGGTGGGGGAGTCAAGGACCAGAGGACACTGATAGAGTGGATGTGGAGAGGATGCTTCCTGTAGTGGGGGAGTCTAGGACCAGAGGACACAGATAGAGGGGATGTGGAGAGGATGTTTCCTGTTGTGGAGGTAGTTTGGGACCAGAGGACACAGATAGAGTGGATGTGGAGAGGATGTTTCCTGTAGTGGGGGAGTCTAGGAACAAAGGACACAGATAGAAGGGATGTGGAGAGGATGTTTTCTGTAGTGGGGGAGTCTAAGACCAGAGGACACTGATAGAGTTGATGTGGCGAGGATATTCCCTGTAGTGGGGGAGTCTAGGACCAGAGGACACAGATAGTGTGGATGTGGAGAGGATGTTTCCTGTAGTGGGGGAGTCTAGGACCAGAGGACACAGATAGAGTGGATGTGGAGAGGATGTTTCCTGTAGTGGGGGAGTCTAGGACCAGAGGACACTGATAGAGTGGATGTGGAGAGGATGTTTCCTGTAGTGGGGTGTCTAGGACCAGAGGACACTGATAGAGTGGATGTGGATAGGATGTTTCCTGTAGTGGGGGAATCTAGGACCAGAGGACACAGACAGAGTGGATGTGGAGAGGATTTTTCCTGTAGTGGGGGTGTCTAGGACCAGAGGACACAGATAGAGTGGATGTGGAGAGGACGTTTCCAGTAGTGGGGGAGACCAGGACCAGAGGACACAGTTAGAGTGGAAATGGAGAGGATGTTTGCTGTAGTGGGGGAGCCAAGGACCAGAGGACACAGATAAAGTGGATGTGGAGAGGATGTTTCCTGTAGTCGGGGAGTCTAGGACCAGAGGACACAGATAGAGTGGATGTGGACACGATGTTTCCTGTAGTGCTGGGGTTCAAGGACCAAAGTACATAGATAGAGTGGATGTGGAGAGGATGTTTCCTGCAGTGGGGGAGTCTAGAAACACAAATAGAGTGGATGTGGAGGGGATGTTTCCTGTAGTGGGAGAGTCTCTGACCAGAGGACACAGATAGAGTGGATGTGGAGGGGATGTTTCCTGTAGTGGGGGAGTCTAGGACCAGAGGACAGAGATAGAGTGGATGTGTAGAGGATGTTTCCTGTAGTGGTGGAGTCTAGGAGCAGAGGACACAGATAGAGCGGATGTGGAGAGGATATTTCCTGTAGTGGGGAAGTCTAGGACCAGAGATAGAGTGGTTGTGGAGAGGATGTTTCCTGAAATGGGGGAGTGTATGACCAGAGGACACAGATAGAGTGGATGTGGAGAGGATGTTTCCTGTATTGGGGAAGTCTAGGACCAGAGGACACAGATAGAGTGGATGTGGAGAGACTGTTTCCTGTAGTGGGGAAGACTAGGAGCAGAGGACACAGATAGAGTGGATGTGGAGGATGTTTCCTGTAGTGAGGGAATCTAGAACCTGAGGACACAGATAGAGTGGATGGGGAGAGGATCTTTCCTTTAGTGGGGGAGACTAGGACCAGAGGACACAGGTAAGAGTGGATATGGAGAGGATGTTTCCTGTAGTGGGGGAGTCTAGGAGCAGGGGACACAGATAAAGTGGATGTGGAGAGGATGTGACCTGCGGTGGGGGAGTCTAGGACCAGAGGACATAGATAAGAGTGGTTATGGAGAGGATGTTTCCTGTAGTGGGGGAGTCTAGGACCAGGTGACACAGACAGAGTGGATGCGGAGAGGATGTTTCCTGTACTGGGGGAGTCTGGGACCAGAGGACACAGATAGAGTGGATGTGCAGAGGATGTTTCCAGTATTGGGGGAGTCTAGAACCAGAGGACACAGATAAGATTGGATGGGGAGAATATGTTTCATTTAGTGGGGGAATCTAGGACCAGAGGACACAGATAGAGTGGATGTGGAGAGGATGTTTCCTGTAGTGGGGGGAGTTTGGGACAAGAGGACACAGATAGAGTTGATGTGGTTAGGATGTTTCCTGTAGTGGGGGAGTCTAGGATCAGAGGACACAGATAGAATGGATGTGGAGAGGATGTTTCATGTAGTCGGGGAGTCTAGAACCAGAGGACTCAGATAGAGTGGATGTGGAGAGGATGTTTCCTGCGGTGGGGGAGTCAAGGACCAGAGGACACTGATAGAGTGGATGTGGAGAGGATGCTTCCTGTAGTGGGGGAGTCTAGGACCAGAGGACACAGATAGAGTGGATGTGGAGAGGATGTTTCCTGTTGTGGAGGTAGTTTGGGACCAGAGGACACAGATAGAGTGGATGTGGAGAGGATGTTTCCTGTAGTGGGGGAGTCTAGGAACAAAGGACACAGATAGAAGGGATGTGGAGAGGATGTTTTCTGTAGTGGGGGAGTCTAAGACCAGAGGACACTGATAGAGTTGATGTGGCGAGGATATTCCCTGTAGTGGGGGAGTCTAGGACCAGAGGACACAGATAGAGTGGATGTGGAGAGGGTTTCCTGTAGTGGTGGCGTCTAGGACCAGAGGACACAGATAGAGTGGATGTGGAGAGGATGTTTCCTGTAGTGGGGGAGTCTAGGACCAGAGGACACAGATAGAGTGGATGTGGAGAGGATTTTTCCTGTAGTGTGGGAGTCTAGGAACAGAGGACACAGATAGAGTGGATGTGGAGAGGATGTTTCCTGTAGTGGGGGAGTCTAGGACCAGAGGACACAGATAGAGTTGATGTGGAGAGGATGTTTCCTGCAGTGGGGGAGTCTAGGACCAGGTGACACCGACAGAGTGGATGCGGAGAGGATGTTTCCAGTACTGGGGGAGTCTAGGACCAGAGGACACAGATAGTGTGGATGTGGAGAGGATGTTTCCTGTAGTGGGGGAGTCTAGGACCAGAGGACACAGATAGAGTGGATGTGGAGAGGATGTTTCCTGTAGTGGGGGAGTCTAGGACCAGAGGACACTGATAGAGTGGATGTGGAGAGGATGTTTCCTGTAGTGGGGTTTCTAGGACCAGAGGACACTGATAGAGTGGATGTGGATAGGATGTTTCCTGTAGTGGGGGAATCTAGGACAAGAGGACACAGATAGAGTGGATGTGGAGAGGATTTTTCCTGTAGTGGGGGAGTCTAGTACCAGAGGACACAGATAGAGTGGATGTGGAGAGTACGTTTCCAGTAGTGGGGTGACCAGGACCAGAGGACACAGATAGAGTGGAAATGGAGAGGATGTTTGCTGTAGTGGGGGAGCCAAGGACCAGAGGACACAGATAGAGTGGATGTGGAGAGGATGTTTCCTGTAGTCGGGGAGTCTAGGACCAGAGGACACAGATAGAGTGGATGTGGACACGATGTTTCCTGTAGTGCTGGGGTTCAAGGACCAAAGTACATAGATAGAGTGGATGTGGAGAGGATGTTTCCTGCAGTGGGGGAGTCTAGAAACACAAATAGAGTGGATGTGGAGGGGATGTTTCCTGTAGTGGGAGAGTCTCTGACCAGAGGACACAGATAGAGTGGATGTGGAGGGGATGTTTCCTGTAGTGGGGGAGTCTAGGACCAGAGGACAGAGATAGAGTGGATGTGTAGAGGATGTTTCCTGTAGTGGTGGAGTCTAGGAGCAGAGGACACAGATAGAGCGGATGTGGAGAGGATATTTCCTGTAGTGGGGAAGTCTAGGACCAGAGATAGAGTGGTTGTGGAGAGGATGTTTCCTGAAATGTGGGAGTGTATGACCAGAGGACACAGATAGAGTGGATGTGGAGAGGATGTTTCCTGTATTGGGGAAGTCTAGGACCAGAGGACACAGATAGAGTGGATGTGGAGAGACTGTTTCCTGTAGTGGGGAAGACTAGGAGCAGAGGACACAGATAGAGTGGAAATGGAGAGGATGTTTGCTGTAGTGGGGGAGTCTAGAAACACAAATAGAGTGGATGTGGAGGGGATGTTTCCTGTAGTGGGAGAGTCTCTGACCAGAGGACACAGATAGAGTGGATGTGGAGGGGATGTTTCCTGTAGTGTGGGAGTCTAGGACCAGAGGACAGAGATAGAGTGGATGTGTAGAGGATGTTTCCTGTAGTGGGGGAGTGTATGACCAGAGGACACAGATAGAGTGGATGTGGAGAGGATGTTTCCTGTATTGGGGAAGTCTAGGACCAGAGGACACAGATAGAGTGGATGTGGAGAGACTGTTTCCTGTAGTGGGGAAGACTAGGAGCAGAGGACACAGATAGAGTGGATGTGGAGAGGATGTTTCCTGTAGTGGGTTAATCTAGGACCTGAGGACACAGAGAGAGTGGATGTGGAGAGGATGTTCCTGTAGTGGGGGAGACTAGGACCAGAGGACACAGATAGAGTGGATGTGGAGAGGACGTTTCCAGTAGTGGGGGAGAACAGGACCAGAGGACACAGATAGAGTGGAAGTGGAGAGGATGTTTGCTGTAGTGGTGGAGCCAAGGACCAGAGGACACAGATAGAGTGGATGTGGAGAGGATGTTTCCAGTATTGGAGGAGTCTGGAACCAGAGGACACAGATAGAGTGGATGTGGAGAGGATTTTTCCTGTAGTGTGGGAGTCTAGGAACAGAGGACACAGATAGAGTGGATGTGGAGAGGATGTTTCCTGTAGTGTGGGAGTCTAGGACCAGAGGACACAGATAGAGTGGATGTGGAGAGGACGTTTCCAGTAGTGGGGGAGAACAGGACCAGAGGACACAGATAGAGTGGAAGTGGAGAGGATGTTTGCTGTAGTGGTGGAGCCAAGGACCAGAGGACACAGATAGAGTGGATGTGGAGAGGATGTTTCCAGTATTGGAGGAGTCTGGAACCAGAGGACACAGATAGAGTGGATGTGGAGAGGATGTTTCCTATAGTGGGTGAATCTAGGACCTGAGGACACAGATAGAGTGGATGGGGAGAGGATGTTTCCTTTAGTGGGGGAATCTAGGACCAGAGGACACAGATAGAGTGGATGTGGAGAGGATGTTTCCTGTAGTGGGGGAGTCTAGGACCAGAGGACACAGATAGAGTGGATGTGGAGAGGATGTTTCCTTTATTGGGGGAATCTAGGACCAGAGGATACAGATAGAGTGGATGTGGAGAGGATGTTTCCTGTAGTGGCGGGAGTTTGGGAGAAGAGGACACAGATAGAGTGGATGTGGAGAGGATGTTTCCTGTAGTGGGGGAGTCTAGGATCAGAGGACACCGATAGGGTGGATGTGGAGAGGATGTTTCCTGTAGTGGGGGAGTCTAGGACCAGAGGACACAGATAGAGTGGATGTGGAGAGGATGTTTCCTGTAGTGGGGGAGACTAGGACCAAGGGACACAGGTAAGATTGGATATGGAGAGGATGTTTCATGTAGTGGGGGAGTCTAGGACCAGAGGACACAGATAGAGTGGATGTGGAGAGGATGTTTCCTGTAGTGGGAGAGTCTAGGACCAGAGGACACAGATAGAGTGGATGTGGAGAGGATGTTTCCTGTAGTGGGGGAGTCTAGGACCAGAGGACACTGATAGAGTGGATGTGGAGAGGATGTTTCCTGTAGTGGGGGAGACTAGGACCAGGTGACTCAGACAGAGTGGATGCGGAGAGGATGTTTCCTGTAGTGGGGGAGTCTAGGAGCAGAGGACACAGATAGTGTGGATGCGGAGAGAATGTTTCCTGTAGTGGGGTAGTCTAGAACTAGAGGACTCAGATAGAGTGGATATGAAGAGGATGTGTCCTGCGGTGGGGGAGTCTAGGACCTGAGGACACAGTTAAGAGTAGATATGGAGAGGATGTTTCCTGTAGCGGGGGAGTCTAGGACCAGAGGACACTGATAGAGTGGATGTGGAGAGGATGTTTCCTGTAGTGGGGGAGTTTGGGACCAGATGACACAGATAGACTGGATGTGGAGAGGATGTTTCCTGTAGTGGGGGAGTCTAGGACCAGAGGACACTGATAGAGTGGCTGTGGAGAGGATGTTTCCTGTAGTGGGGGAGACTAGGACCGGAGGACACAGGTAAGAGTGGATATGGAGAGGGTGTTTCCTGTAGTGGGGGAGTCTAGAACCAAAGGACTCAGATAGAGTGGATGTGGAGAGGATATTTCCTGCTGTAGGGGAGTCTAGGATCAGAGGACACAGATAGAGTGGATGTGGAGAGGATGTTTCCTGTAGTGAGGGAGTCTAGGACCAGGTGACACAGACAGAGTGGATGCGGAGAGGATGTTTCCTGTACTGGGGGAGTCTAGGACCAGAGGACACAGATGGAGTGGATGTGGAGAGAATGTTTCCTGTAGTGGGGGAGTCTAGGACCAGAGGACACAGATAGAGTGGATGTGGAGAGGATTTTTCCTGTAGTGGGGGAGTCTAGGAACAGAGGACACACATAGAGTGGATGTGGAGAGGATGTTTCCTGTAGTGGGGGAATCTAGGACTAGAGGAGACAGATAGAGTGGATGTGGAGAGGATATTTCCTGTAGTGGGGGAGTCTAGGACCAGAGAACACAGATAGAGTTGATGTGGAGAGGATGTTTCCTGCAGTGGGGGAGTCTAGGACCAGGTGACACCGACAGAGTGGATGCGGAGAGGATGTTTCCAGTACTGGGGGAGTCTAGGACCAGAGGACACAGATAGTGTGGATGTGGAGAGGATGTTTCCTGTAGTGGGGGAGTCTAGGACCAGAGGACACAGATAGAGTGGATGTGGAGAGGATGTTTCCTGTAGTGGGGGAGTCTAGGACCAGAGGACACTGATAGAGTGGATGTGGAGAGGATGTTTCCTGTAGTGGGGTTTCTAGGACCAGAGGACACTGATAGAGTGGATGTGGATAGGATGTTTCCTGTAGTGGGGGAATCTAGGACAAGAGGACACAGATAGAGTGGATGTGGAGAGGATTTTTCCTGTAGTGGGGGAGTCTAGTACCAGAGGACACAGATAGAGTGGATGTGGAGAGTACGTTTCCAGTAGTGGGGGAGACCAGGACCAGAGGACACAGATAGAGTGGAAATGGAGAGGATGTTTGCTGTAGTGGGGGAGCCAAGGACCAGAGGACACAGATAGAGTGGATGTGGAGAGGATGTTTCCTGTAGTCGGGGAGTCTAGGACCAGAGGACACAGATAGAGTGGATGTGGACACGATGTTTCCTGTAGTGCTGGGGTTCAAGGACCAAAGTACATAGATAGAGTGGATGTGGAGAGGATGTTTCCTGCAGTGGGGGAGTCTAGAAACACAAATAGAGTGGATGTGGAGGGGATGTTTCCTGTAGTGGGAGAGTCTCTGACCAGAGGACACAGATAGAGTGGATGTGGAGGGGATGTTTCCTGTAGTGGGGGAGTCTAGGACCAGAGGACAGAGATAGAGTGGATGTGTAGAGGATGTTTCCTGTAGTGGTGGAGTCTAGGAGCAGAGGACACAGATAGAGCGGATGTGGAGAGGATATTTCCTGTAGTGGGGAAGTCTAGGACCAGAGATAGAGTGGTTGTGGAGAGGATGTTTCCTGAAATGTGGGAGTGTATGACCAGAGGACACAGATAGAGTGGATGTGGAGAGGATGTTTCCTGTATTGGGGAAGTCTAGGACCAGAGGACACAGATAGAGTGGATGTGGAGAGACTGTTTCCTGTAGTGGGGAAGACTAGGAGCAGAGGACACAGATAGAGTGGAAATGGAGAGGATGTTTGCTGTAGTGGGGGAGTCTAGAAACACAAATAGAGTGGATGTGGAGGGGATGTTTCCTGTAGTGGGAGAGTCTCTGACCAGAGGACACAGATAGAGTGGATGTGGAGGGGATGTTTCCTGTAGTGTGGGAGTCTAGGACCAGAGGACAGAGATAGAGTGGATGTGTAGAGGATGTTTCCTGTAGTGGGGGAGTGTATGACCAGAGGACACAGATAGAGTGGATGTGGAGAGGATGTTTCCTGTATTGGGGAAGTCTAGGACCAGAGGACACAGATAGAGTGGATGTGGAGAGACTGTTTCCTGTAGTGGGGAAGACTAGGAGCAGAGGACACAGATAGAGTGGATGTGGAGAGGATGTTTCCTGTAGTGGGTTAATCTAGGACCTGAGGACACAGAGAGAGTGGATGTGGAGAGGATGTTCCTGTAGTGGGGGAGACTAGGACCAGAGGACACAGATAGAGTGGATGTGGAGAGGACGTTTCCAGTAGTGGGGGAGAACAGGACCAGAGGACACAGATAGAGTGGAAGTGGAGAGGATGTTTGCTGTAGTGGTGGAGCCAAGGACCAGAGGACACAGATAGAGTGGATGTGGAGAGGATGTTTCCAGTATTGGAGGAGTCTGGAACCAGAGGACACAGATAGAGTGGATGTGGAGAGGATTTTTCCTGTAGTGTGGGAGTCTAGGAACAGAGGACACAGATAGAGTGGATGTGGAGAGGATGTTTCCTGTAGTGTGGGAGTCTAGGACCAGAGGACACAGATAGAGTGGATGTGGAGAGGACGTTTCCAGTAGTGGGGGAGAACAGGACCAGAGGACACAGATAGAGTGGAAGTGGAGAGGATGTTTGCTGTAGTGGTGGAGCCAAGGACCAGAGGACACAGATAGAGTGGATGTGGAGAGGATGTTTCCAGTATTGGAGGAGTCTGGAACCAGAGGACACAGATAGAGTGGATGTGGAGAGGATGTTTCCTATAGTGGGTGAATCTAGGACCTGAGGACACAGATAGAGTGGATGGGGAGAGGATGTTTCCTTTAGTGGGGGAATCTAGGACCAGAGGACACAGATAGAGTGGATGTGGAGAGGATGTTTCCTGTAGTGGGGGAGTCTAGGACCAGAGGACACAGATAGAGTGGATGTGGAGAGGATGTTTCCTTTATTGGGGGAATCTAGGACCAGAGGATACAGATAGAGTGGATGTGGAGAGGATGTTTCCTGTAGTGGCGGGAGTTTGGGACAAGAGGACACAGATAGAGTGGATGTGGAGAGGATGTTTCCTGTAGTGGGGGAGTCTAGGATCAGAGGACACCGATAGGGTGGATGTGGAGAGGATGTTTCCTGTAGTGGGGGAGTCTAGGACCAGAGGACACAGATAGAGTGGATGTGGAGAGGATGTTTCCTGTAGTGGGGGAGACTAGGACCAAGGGACACAGGTAAGATTGGATATGGAGAGGATGTTTCATGTAGTGGGGGAGTCTAGGACCAGAGGACACAGATAGAGTGGATGTGGAGAGGATGTTTCCTGTAGTGGGAGAGTCTAGGACCAGAGGACACAGATAGAGTGGATGTGGAGAGGATGTTTCCTGTAGTGGGGGAGTCTAGGACCAGAGGACACTGATAGAGTGGATGTGGAGAGGATGTTTCCTGTAGTGGGGGAGACTAGGACCAGGTGACTCAGACAGAGTGGATGCGGAGAGGATGTTTCCTGTAGTGGGGGAGTCTAGGAGCAGAGGACACAGATAGTGTGGATGCGGAGAGAATGTTTCCTGTAGTGGGGTAGTCTAGAACTAGAGGACTCAGATAGAGTGGATATGAAGAGGATGTGTCCTGCGGTGGGGGAGTCTAGGACCTGAGGACACAGTTAAGAGTAGATATGGAGAGGATGTTTCCTGTAGCGGGGGAGTCTAGGACCAGAGGACACTGATAGAGTGGATGTGGAGAGGATGTTTCCTGTAGTAGGGGAGTTTGGGACCAGATGACACAGATAGACTGGATGTGGAGAGGATGTTTCCTGTAGTGGGGGAGTCTAGGACCGGAGGACACAGGTAAGAGTGGATATGGAGAGGGTGTTTCCTGTAGTGGGGGAGTCTAGAACCAAAGGACTCAGATAGAGTGGATGTGGAGAGGATATTTCCTGCGGTAGGGGAGTCTAGGATCAGAGGACACAGATAGAGTGGATGTGGAGAGGATGTTTCCTGTAGTGAGGGAGTCTAGGACCAGGTGACACAGACAGAGTGGATGCGGAGAGGATGTTTCCTGTACTGGGGGAGTCTAGGACCAGAGGACACAGATGGAGTGGATGTGGAGAGAATGTTTCCTGTAGTGGGGGAGTCTAGGACCAGAGGACACAGATAGAGTGGATGTGGAGAGGATTTTTCCTGTATTGGGGGAGTCTAGGAACAGAGGACACACATAGAGTGGATGTGGAGAGGATGTTTCCTGTAGTGGGGGAATCTAGGACAAGAGGAGACAGATAGAGTGGATGTGGAGAGGATATTTCCTGTAGTGGTGGAGTCTAGGACCAGAGAACACAGATAGAGTTGATGTGGAGAGGATGTTTCCTGTAGTGGGGGAGTCTAGGACCAGAGGACACAGGTAGAGTTGATGTGGAGAGGATGTTTCCTGCAGTGGGGGAATCTAGGACCAGGTGACACCGACAGTGGATGCGGAGAGGATGTTTCCTGTACTGGGGGAGTCTAGGACCAGAGGACACAGATAGTGTGGATGTGGAGAGGATGTTTCCTGTAGTGGGCGAGACTAGGACCAGAGGACACAGATAGAGTGGATGTGGAGAGGATTTTTCCTGTAGTGGGGGAGTCTAGGAACAGAGGACACAGATAGAGTGGATGTGGAGAGGATGTTTCCTGTAGTGGGGGAGTCTAGGACCAGAGGACACAGATAGAGTTGATGTGGAGAGGATGTTTCCTGTAGTGGGGGAATCTAGGACCAGAGGACACAGATAGAGTGGATGTGGAGAGGATTTTTCCTGTAGTGTGGGAGTCTAGGAACAGAGGACACAGATAGAGTGGATGTGGAGAGGATGTTTCCTGTAGTGGGGGAGTCTAGGACCAGAGGACACAGATAGAGTTGATGTGGAGAGGATGTTTCCTGTAGTGGGGGAGTCTAGGACCAGGTGCCACCGACAGAGTGGATGCGGAGAGGATGTTTCCTGTACTGGGGGAGTCTATGACCAGAGGACACAGATAGAGTTGATGTGGAGAGGATGTTTCCTGCAGTGGGGGAGTCTAGGACCAGGTGACACCGACAGAGTGGATGCGGAGAGGATGTTTCCAGTACTGGGGGAGTCTAGGACCAGAGGACACAGATAGTGTGGATGTGGAGAGGATGTTTCCTGTAGTGGGGGAGTCTAGGACCAGAGGACACAGATAGAGTGGATGTGGAGAGGATGTTTCCTGTAGTGGGGGAGTCTAGGACCAGAGGACACTGATAGAGTGGATGTGGAGAGAATGTTTCCTGTAGTGGGGTGTCTAGGACCAGAGGACACTGATAGAGTGGATGTGGATAGGATGTTTCCTGTAGTGGGGGAATCTAGGACCAGAGGACACAGATAGAGTGGATGTGGAGATGATTTTTCCTGTAGTGGGGGTGTCTAGGACCAGAGGACACAGATAGAGTGGATGTGGAGAGGACGTTTCCAGTAGTGGGGGAGACCAGGACCAGAGGACACAGATAGAGTGGAAATGGAGAGGATGTTTGCTGTAGTGGGGGAGCCAAGGACCAGAGGACACAGATAGAGTGGATGTGGAGAGGATGTTTCCTGTAGTCGGGGAGTCTAGGACCAGAGGACACAGATAGAGTGGATGTGGACACGATGTTTCCTGTAGTGCTGGGGTTCAAGGACCAAAGTACATAGATAGAGTGGATGTGGAGAGGATGTTTCCTGCAGTGGGGGAGTCTAGAAACACAAATAGAGTGGATGTGGAGGGGATGTTTCCTGTAGTGGGAGAGTCTCTGACCAGAGGACACAGATAGAGTGGATGTGGAGGGGATGTTTCCTGTAGTGGGGGAGTCTAGGACCAGAGGACAGAGATAGAGTGGATGTGTAGAGGATGTTTCCTCTAGTGGTGGAGTCTAGGAGCAGAGGACACAGATAGAGCGGATGTGGAGAGGATATTTCCTGTAGTGGGGAAGTCTAGGACCAGAGATAGAGTGGTTGTGGAGAGGATGTTTCCTGTATTGGGGAAGTCTAGGACCAGAGGACACAGATAGAGTGGATGTGGAGAGGATGTTTCCTGTATTGGGGAAGTCTAGGACCAGAGGACACAGATAGAGTGGATGTGGAGAGACTGTTTCCTGTAGTGGGGAAGACTAGGAGCAGAGGACACAGATAGAGTGGATGTGGAGAGGATGTTTCCTGTAGTGGGTTAATCTAGGACCTGAGGACACAGATAGAGTGGATGTGGAGAGGATGTTCCTGTAGTGGGGGAGTCTAGGACCAGAGGACACAGATAGAGTGGATGTGGAGAGGACGTTTCCAGTAGTGGGGGAGAACAGGACCAGAGGACACAGATAGAGTGGAAGTGGAGAGGATGTTTGCTGTAGTGGTGGAGCCAAGGACCAGAGGACACAGATAGAGTGGATGTGGAGAGGATGTTTCCAGTATTGGAGGAGTCTGGAACCAGAGGACACAGATAGAGTTGATGTGGAGAGGATGTTTCCTGTAGTGGGGGAATCTAGGACCTGAGGACACAGATAGAGTGGATGGGGAGAGGATGTTTCCTTTAGTGGGGGAATCTAGGACCAGAGGACACAGATAGAGTGGATGTGGAGAGGATGTTTCCTTTATTGGGGGAATCTAGGACCAGAGGATACAGATAGAGTGGATGTGGAGAGGATGTTTCCTGTAGTGGCGGGAGTTTGGGACAAGAGGACACATATAGAGTGGATGTGGAGAGGATGTTTCCTGTAGTGGGGGAGTCTAGGATCAGAGGACACCGATAGGGTGGATGTGGAGAGGATGTTTCCTGTAGTGGGGGAGTCTAGGACCAGAGGACACAGATAGAGTGGATGTGGAGAGGATGTTTCCTGTAGTGGGGGAGACTAGGACCAAGGGACACAGGTAAGAGTGGATATGGAGAGGATGTTTCATGTAGTGGGGGAGTCTAGGACCAGAGGACACAGATAGAGTGGATGTGGAGAGGATGTTTCCTGTAGTGGGAGAGTCTAGGACCAGAGGACACAGATAGAGTGGATGTGGAGAGGATGTTTCCTGTAGTGGGGGAGTCTAGGACCAGAGGACACTGATAGAGTGGATGTGGAGAGGATGTTTCCTGTAGTGGGGGAGACTAGGACCAAGGGACACAGGTAAGAGTGGATATGGAGAGGATGTTTCCTGTAGTGGGGGAGTCTAGGAGCAGAGGACACAGATAGTGTGGATGCGGAGAGAATGTTTCCTGTAGTGGGGGAGTCTAGAACTAGAGGACTCAGATAGAGTGGATATGAAGAGGATGTGTCCTGCGGTGGGGGAGTCTAGGACCAGAGGACACAGATAGAGTGGATATGGAGAGGATGTTTCCTGTAGCGGGGGAGTCTAGGACCAGAGGACACTGATAGAGTGGATGTTGAGAGGATGTTTCCTGTAGTGGGGGAGTTTGGGACCAGATGACACAGATAGACTGGATGTGGAGAGGATGTTTCCTGTAGTGGGGGAGTCTAGGACCAGAGGACACTGATAGAGTGGATGTGGAGAGGATGTTTCCTGTATTGGGGAAGTCTAGGACCAGAGGACACAGATAGAGTGGATGTGGAGAGACTGTTTCCTGTAGTGGGGAAGACTAGGAGCAGAGGACACAGATAGAGTGGATGTGGAGAGGATGTTTCCTGTAGTGGGTTAATCTAGGACCTGAGGACACAGATAGAGTGGATGTGGAGAGGATGTTCCTGTAGTGGGGGAGTCTAGGACCAGAGGACACAGATAGAGTGGATGTGGAGAGGACGTTTCCAGTAGTGGGGGAGAACAGGACCAGAGGACACAGATAGAGTGGAAGTGGAGAGGATGTTTGCTGTAGTGGTGGAGCCAAGGACCAGAGGACACAGATAGAGTGGATGTGGAGAGGATGTTTCCAGTATTGGAGGAGTCTGGAACCAGAGGACACAGATAGAGTGGATGTGGAGAGGATGTTTCCTGTAGTGGGGGAATCTAGGACCTGAGGACACAGATAGAGTGGATGGGGAGAGGATGTTTCCTTTAGTGGGGGAATCTAGGACCAGAGGACACAGATAGAGTGGATGTGGAGAGGATGTTTCCTTTATTGGGGGAATCTAGGACCAGAGGATACAGATAGAGTGGATGTGGAGAGGATGTTTCCTGTAGTGGCGGGAGTTTGGGACAAGAGGACACAGATAGAGTGGATGTGGAGAAGATGTTTCCTGTAGTGGGGGAGTCTAGGATCAGAGGACACCGATAGGGTGGATGTGGAGAGGATGTTTCCTGTAGTGGGGGAGTCTAGGACCAGAGGACACAGATAGAGTGGATGTGGAGAGGATGTTTCCTGTAGTGGGGGAGACTAGGACCAAGGGACACAGGTAAGAGTGGATATGGAGAGGATGTTTCATGTAGTGGGGGAGTCTAGGACCAGAGGACACAGATAGAGTGGATGTGGAGAGGATGTTTCCTGTAGTGGGAGAGTCTAGGACCAGAGGACACAGATAGAGTGGATGTGGAGAGGATGTTTCCTGTAGTGGGGGAGTCTAGGACCAGAGGACACTGATAGAGTGGATGTGGAGAGGATGTTTCCTGTAGTGGGGGAGACTAGGACCAAGGGACACAGGTAAGAGTGGATATGGAGAGGATGTTTCCTGTAGTGGGGGAGTCTAGGAGCAGAGGACACAGATAGTGTGGATGCGGAGAGAATGTTTCCTGTAGTGGGGGAGTCTAGAACTAGAGGACTCAGATAGAGTGGATATGAAGAGGATGTGTCCTGCGGTGGGGGAGTCTAGGACCTGAGGACACAGTTAAAAGTAGATATGGAGAGGATGTTTCCTGTAGCGGGGGAGTCTAGGACCAGAGGACACTGATAGAGTGGATGTGGAGAGGATGTTTCCTGTAGTGGGGGAGTTTGGGACCAGATGACACAGATAGACTGGATGTGGAGAGGATGTTTCCTGTAGTGGGGGAGTCTAGGACCAGAGGACACTGATAGAGTGGCTGTGGAGAGGATGTTTCCTGTAGTGGGGGAGACTAGGACCGGAGGACACAGGTAAGAGTGGATATGGAGAGGGTGTTTCCTGTAGTGGGGGAGTCTAGAACCAAAGGACTCAGATAGAGTAGATGTGGAGAGGATATTTCCTGCGGTAGGGGAGTCTAGGATCAGAGGACACAGATAGTGTGGATGTGGAGAGGATGTTTCCTGTAGTGGGGGAGTCTAGGACCAGAGGACACAGATAGAGTGGATGTGGAGAGGATGTTTCCTGTAGTGGGAGAGTCTAGGACCAGAGGACACAGATAGAGTGGATGTGGAGAGGACGTTTCCAGTAGTGGGGGAGAACAGGACCAGAGGACACAGATAGTGTGGATGTGGAGAGGATGTTTCCTGTAGTGGGCGAGTCTAGGACCAGAGGACACAGATAGAGTGGATGTGGAGAGGATTTTTCCTGTAGTGGGGGAATCTAGGAACAGAGGACACAGATAGAGTGGATGTGGAGAGGATGTTTCCTGTAGTGGGGGAATCTAGGACCAGAGGACACAGATAGAGTGGATGTGGAGAGGATTTTTCCTGTAGTGTGGGAGTATAGGAACAGAGGACACAGATAGAGTGGATGTGGAGAGGATGGTTCCTGTAGTGGGGGAGTCTAGGACCAGAGGACACAGATAGAGTTGATGTGGAGAGGATGTTTCCTGTAGTTGGGGAGTCTAGGACCAGGTGACACCGACAGAGTGGATGCGGAGAGGATGTTTCCTGTACTGGGGGAGTCTATGACCAGAGGACACAGATAGAGTGGATGTGGAGAGGATGTTTGCTGTAGTGGGGGAGTCTAGGACCAGAGGACACAGATAGAGTGGATGTGGAGAGGATGTTTCCTGTAGTGGGGGAGTCTAGGACCAGAGGACACTGATAGAGTGGATGTGGAGAGGATGTTTCCTGTAGTGAGGGAGTCTAGGACCAGGTGACACAGACAGAGTGGATGCGGAGAGGATGTTTCCTGTACTGGGGGAGTCTAGGACCAGAGGACACAGATGGAGTGGATGTGGAGAGAATGTTTCCTGTAGTGGGGGAGTCTAGGACCAGAGGACACAGATAGAGTGGATGTGGAGAGGATTTTTCCTGTAGTGGGGGAGTCTAGGAACAGAGGACACACATAGAGTGGATGTGGAGAAGATGTTTCCTGTAGTGGGGGAATCTAGGACTAGAGGAGACAGATAGAGTGGATGTGGAGAGGATATTTCCTGTAGTGGGGGAGTCTAGGACCAGAGGACACAGATAGAGTTGATGTGGAGAGGATGTTTCCTGTAGTGGGGGAGTCTAGGACCAGAGGACACAGGTAGAGTTGATGTGGAGAGGATGTTTCCTGCAGTGGGGGAATCTAGGACCAGGTGACACCGACAGTGGATGCGGAGAGGATGTTTCCTGTACTGGGGGAGTCTAGGACCAGAGGACACAGATAGTGTGGATGTGGAGAGGATGTTTCCTGTAGTGGGCGAGTCTAGGACCAGAGGACACAGATAGAGTGGATGTGGAGAGGATTTTTCCTGTAGTGGGGGAGTCTAGGAACAGAGGACACAGATAGAGTGGATGTGGAGAGGATGTTTCCTGTAGTGGGGGAATCTAGGACCAGAGGACACAGATAGAGTGGATGTGGAGAGGATTTTTCCTGTAGTGTGGGAGTCTAGGAACAGAGGACACAGATAGAGTGGATGTGGAGAGGATGTTTCCTGTAGTGGGGGAGTCTAGGACCAGAGGACACAGATAGAGTTGATGTGGAGAGGATGTTTCCTGTAGTGGGGGAGTCTAGGACCAGGTGACACCGACAGAGTGGATGCGGAGAGGATGTTTCCTGTACTGGGGGAGTCTATGACCAGAGGACACAGATAGTGTGGATGTGGAGAGGATGTTTCCTGTAGTGGGGGAGTCTAGGACCAGAGGACACAGATAGAGTGGATGTGGAGAGGATGTTTCCTGTAGTGGGGGAGTCTAGGACCAGAGGACACTGATAGAGTGGATGTGGAGAGGATGTTTCCTGTAGTGGGGGAGCCTAGGACCAGAGGACACTGATAGAGTGGATGTGGATAGGATGTTTCCTGTAGTGGGGGAATCTAGGACCAGAGGACACAGATAGAGTGGATGTGGAGAGGATTTTTCCTGTAGTGGGGGTGTCTAGGACCAGAGGACACAGATAGAGTGGATGTGCAGAGGACGTTTCCAGTAGTGGGGGAGACCAGGACCAGAGGACACAGATAGAGTGGAAATGGAGAGGATGTTTGCTGTAGTGGGGGAGCCAAGGACCAGAGGACACAGATAGAGTGGATGTGGAGAGGATGTTTCCTGTAGTCGGGGAGTCTAGGACCAGAGGACACAGATAGAGTGGATGTGGACACGATGTTTCCTGTAGTGCTGGGGTTCAAGGACCAAAGTACATAGATAGAGTGGATGTGGGGAGGATGTTTCCTGCAGTGGGGGAGTCTAGAAACACAAATAGAGTGGATGTGGAGGGGATGTTTCCTGTAGTGGGAGAGTCTCTGACCAGAGGACACAGATAGAGTGGATGTGGAGGGGATGTTTCCTGTAGTGGGGGAGTCTAGGACCAGAGGACAGAGATAGAGTGGATGTGTAGAGGATGTTTCCTGTAGTGGGGAAGTCTAGGACCAGAGATAGAGTGGTTGTGGAGAGGATGTTTCCTGAAATGGGGGAGTGTATGACCAGAGGACACAGATAGAGTGGATGTGGAGAGGATGTTTCCTGTATTGGGGAAGTCTAGGACCAGAGGACACAGATAGAGTGGATGTGGAGAGACTGTTTCCTGTAGTGGGGAAGACTAGGAGCAGAGGATACAGATAGAGTGGATGTGGAGAGGATGTTTCCTGTATTGGAGAAGTCTAGGACCAGAGGACACAGATAGAGTGGATGTGTAGAGGATGTTTCCTGTAGTGGTGGAGTCTAGGACCAGAAGGCACAGATACAGTGGATGTGGAGAGGATGTTTCCGGTAGTGGGGGGGTCTAGGACCAGAGGACACATAGAGTGGATGTGGAGAGGATGCTTCCTGTAGTGGGGGGATTCAAGTACCAAGGTACATAGATAGAGTGGATGTGGAGAGGATGTTTCCTGCAGTGGGGGAGTCTAGAAACACAGAGAGTGGATGTGGAGGGAATGTTTCCTGTAGTGGGGGAGTCTATGACTAGAGGACACAGGTAGAGAGGATGTGGAGAGGATGTTTCCTGTAGTGAGGGAGTCTAGGACCAGTGGACACAGATAGAGTGGATGTGGAGAGGATGTTTCCTGTAGTGGGGTTTCAAGGTCCAGAGGACATAGACAGAGTGGATGTGGAGAGGATGTTTCCTGTATTGGGGAAGTTTAGAACCTGAGGACACAGATAGAGTGGATGTGGAGATAATGTTTCCTGTAGTGGGGAAGTATCGGACCAGAGGACACAGATAGAGTGGATGTGGAGAGGATGTTTCCTGTAGTGGGGGAGTCTAGGACCAGAGGACACTGATAGAGTGGATGTGGAGAGGATGTTTCCTGTAGTGGGGGAGACTAGGACCAAGGGACACAGGTAAGAGTGGATATGGAGAGGATGTTTCCTGTAGTGGGGGAGTCTAGGAGCAGAGGACACAGATAGTGTGGATGCGGAGAGAATGTTTCCTGTAGTGGGGGAGTCTAGAACTAGAGGACTCAGATAGAGTGGATATGAAGAGGATGTGTCCTGCGGTGGGGGAGTCTAGGACCTGAGGACACAGTTAAAAGTAGATATGGAGAGGATGTTTCCTGTAGCGGGGGAGTTTGGGACCAGATGACACAGATAGACTGGATGTGGAGAGGATGTTTCCTGTAGTGGGGGAGTCTAGGACCAGAGGACACTGATAGAGTGGCTGTGGAGAGGATGTTTCCTGTAGTGGGGGAGACTAGGACCGGAGGACAGAGGTAAGAGTGGATATGGAGAGGGTGTTTCCTGTAGTGGGGGAGTCTAGAACCAAAGGACTCAGATAGAGTGGATGTGGAGAGGATATTTCCTGCGGTAGGGGAGACTAGGATCAGAGGACACAGATAGTGTGGATGTGGAGAGGATGTTTCCTGTAGTGGGGGAGTCTAGGACCAGAGGACACAGATAGAGTGGATGTGGAGAGGATGTTTCCTGTAGTGGGAGAGTCTAGGACCAGAGGACACAGATAGAGTGGATGTGGAGAGGACGTTTCCAGTAGTGGGGGAGAACAGGACCAGAGGACACAGATAGTGTGGATGTGGAGAGGATGTTTTCTGTAGTGGGCGAGTCTAGGACCAGAGGACACAGATAGAGTGGATGTGGAGAGGATTTTTCCTGTAGTGGGGGAATCTAGGACCAGAGGACACAGATAGAGTGGATGTGGAGAGGATTTTTCCTGTAGTGTGGGAGTCTAGGAACAGAGGACACAGATAGAGTGGATGTGGAGAGGATGTTTCCTGTCGTGGGGGAGTCTAGGACCAGAGGACACAGATAGAGTTGATGTGGAGAGGATGTTTCCTGTAGTGGGGGAGTCTAGGACCAGGTGACACCGACAGAGTGGATGCGGAGAGGATGTTTCCTGTACTGGGGGAGTCTATGACCAGAGGACACAGATAGTGTGGATGTGGAGAGGATGTTTCCTGTAGTGGGGGAGTCTAGGACCAGAGGACACAGATAGAGTGGATGTGGAGAGGATGTTTCCTGTAGTGGGGGAGTCTAGGACCAGAGGACACTGATAGAGTGGATGTGGAGAGGATGTTTCCTGTAGTGAGGGAGTCTAGGACCAGGTGACACAGACAGAGTGGATGCGGAGAGGATGTTTCCTGTACTGGGGGAGTCTAGGACCAGAGGACACAGATGGAGTGGATGTGGAGAGAATGTTTCCTGTAGTGGGGGTGTCTAGGACCAGAGGACACAGATAGAGTGGATGTGGAGAGGATTTTTCCTGTAGTGTGGGAGTCTAGGAACAGAGGACACACATAGAGTGGATGTGGAGAAGATGTTTCCTGTAGTGGGGGAATCTAGGACTAGAGGAGACAGATAGAGTGGATGTGGAGAGGATATTTCCTGTAGTGGGGGAGTCTAGGACCAGAGGACACAGATAGAGTTGATGTGGAGAGGATGTTTCCTGTAGTGGGGGAGTCTAGGACCAGAGGACACAGGTAGAGTTGATGTGGAGAGGATGTTTCCTGCAGTGGGGGAATCTAAGACCAGGTGACACCGACAGTGGATGCGGAGAGGATGTTTCCTGTACTGGGGGAGTCTAGGACCAGAGGACACAGATAGTGTGGATGTGGAGAGGATGTTTCCTGTAGTGGGCGAGTCTAGGACCAGAGGACACAGATAGAGTGGATGTGGAGAGGATTTTTCCTGTAGTGGGGGTGTCTAGGACCAGAGGACACAGATAGAGTGGATGTGCAGAGGACGTTTCCAGTAGTGGGGGAGACCAGGACCAGAGGACACAGATAGAGTGGAAATGGAGAGGATGTTTGCTGTAGTGGGGGAGCCAAGGACCAGAGGACACAGATAGAGTGGATGTGGAGAGGATGTTTCCTGTAGTCGGGGAGTCTAGGGCCAGAGGACACAGATAGAGTGGATGTGGACACGATGTTTCCTGTAGTGCTGGGGTTCAAGGACCAAAGTACATAGATAGAGTGGATGTGGGGAGGATGTTTCCTGCAGTGGGGGAGTCTAGAAACACAAATAGAGTGGATGTGGAGGGGATGTTTCCTGTAGTGGGAGAGTCTCTGACCAGAGGACACAGATAGAGTGGATGTGGAGGGGATGTTTCCTGTAGTGGGGGAGTCTAGGACCAGAGGACAGAGATAGAGTGGATGTGTAGAGGATGTTTCCTGTAGTGGGGAAGTCTAGGACCAGAGATAGAGTGGTTGTGGAGAGGATGTTTCCTGAAATGGGGGAGTGTATGACCAGAGGACACAGATAGAGTGGATGTGGAGAGGATGTTTCCTGTATTGGGGAAGTCTAGGACCAGAGGACACAGATAGAGTGGATGTGGAGAGACTGTTTCCTGTAGTGGGGAAGACTAGGAGCAGAGGATACAGATAGAGTGGATGTGGAGAGGATGTTTCCTGTATTGGAGATGTCTAGGACCAGAGGACACAGATAGAGTGGATGTGTAGAGGATGTTTCCTGTAGTGGTGGAGTCTAGGACCAGAAGGCACAGATACAGTGGATGTGGAGAGGATGTTTCCTGTAGTGGGGGGGTCTAGGACCAGAGGACACATAGAGTGGATGTGGAGAGGATGCTTCCTGTAGTGGGGGGATTCAAGTACCAAGGTACATAGATAGAGTGGATGTGGAGAGGATGTTTCCTGCAGTGGGGGAGTCTAGAAACACAGAGAGTGGATGTGGAGGGAATGTTTCCTGTAGTGGGGGAGTCTATGACTAGAGGACACAGGTAGAGAGGATGTGGAGAGGATGTTTCCTGTAGTGAGGGAGTCTAGGACCAGTGGACACAGATAGAGTGGATGTGGAGAGGATGTTTCCTGTAGTGGGGTTTCAAGGTCCAGAGGACATAGACAGAGTGGATGTGGAGAGGATGTTTCCTGTATTGGGGAAGTTTAGAACCTGAGGACACAGATAGAGTGGATGTGGAGATAATGTTTCCTGTAGTGGGGAAGTATCGGACCAGAGGACACAGATAGAGTGGATGTGGAGAGGATGTTTCCTGTAGTGGGGGAGTCTAGGACCAGAGGACACTGATAGAGTGGATGTGGAGAGGATGTTTCCTGTAGTGGGGGAGACTAGGACCAAGGGACACAGGTAAGAGTGGATATGGAGAGGATGTTTCCTGTAGTGGGGGAGTCTAGGAGCAGAGGACACAGATAGTGTGGATGCGGAGAGAATGTTTCCTGTAGTGGGGGAGTCTAGAACTAGAGGACTCAGATAGAGTGGATATGAAGAGGATGTGTCCTGCGGTGGGGGAGTCTAGGACCTGAGGACACAGTTAAAAGTAGATATGGAGAGGATGTTTCCTGTAGCGGGGGAGTTTGGGACCAGATGACACAGATAGACTGGATGTGGAGAGGATGTTTCCTGTAGTGGGGGAGTCTAGGACCAGAGGACACTGATAGAGTGGCTGTGGAGAGGATGTTTCCTGTAGTGGGGGAGACTAGGACCGGAGGACACAGGTAAGAGTGGATATGGAGAGGGTGTTTCCTGTAGTGGGGGAGTCTAGAACCAAAGGACTCAGATAGAGTGGATGTGGAGAGGATATTTCCTGCGGTAGGGGAGACTAGGATCAGAGGACACAGATAGTGTGGATGTGGAGAGGATGTTTCCTGTAGTGGGGGAGTCTAGGACCAGAGGACACAGATAGAGTGGATGTGGAGAGGATGTTTCCTGTAGTGGGAGAGTCTAGGACCAGAGGACACAGATAGAGTGGATGTGGAGAGGACGTTTCCAGTAGTGGGGGAGAACAGGACCAGAGGACACAGATAGTGTGGATGTGGAGAGGATGTTTTCTGTAGTGGGCGAGTCTAGGACCAGAGGACACAGATAGAGTGGATGTGGAGAGGATTTTTCCTGTAGTGGGGGAATCTAGGACCAGAGGACACAGATAGAGTGGATGTGGAGAGGATTTTTCCTGTAGTGTGGGAGTCTAGGAACAGAGGACACAGATAGAGTGGATGTGGAGAGGATGTTTCCTGTCGTGGGGGAGTCTAGGACCAGAGGACACAGATAGAGTTGATGTGGAGAGGATGTTTCCTGTAGTGGGGGAGTCTAGGACCAGGTGACACCGACAGAGTGGATGCGGAGAGGATGTTTCCTGTACTGGGGGAGTCTATGACCAGAGGACACAGATAGTGTGGATGTGGAGAGGATGTTTCCTGTAGTGGGGGAGTCTAGGACCAGAGGACACAGATAGAGTGGATGTGGAGAGGATGTTTCCTGTAGTGGGGGAGTCTAGGACCAGAGGACACTGATAGAGTGGATGTGGAGAGGATGTTTCCTGTAGTGAGGGAGTCTAGGACCAGGTGACACAGACAGAGTGGATGCGGAGAGGATGTTTCCTGTACTGGGGGAGTCTAGGACCAGAGGACACAGATGGAGTGGATGTGGAGAGAATGTTTCCTGTAGTGGGGGTGTCTAGGACCAGAGGACACAGATAGAGTGGATGTGGAGAGGATTTTTCCTGTAGTGTGGGAGTCTAGGAACAGAGGACACACATAGAGTGGATGTGGAGAAGATGTTTCCTGTAGTGGGGGAATCTAGGACTAGAGGAGACAGATAGAGTGGATGTGGAGAGGATATTTCCTGTAGTGGGGGAGTCTAGGACCAGAGGACACAGATAGAGTTGATGTGGAGAGGATGTTTCCTGTAGTGGGGGAGTCTAGGACCAGAGGACACAGGTAGAGTTGATGTGGAGAGGATGTTTCCTGCAGTGGGGGAATCTAAGACCAGGTGACACCGACAGTGGATGCGGAGAGGATGTTTCCTGTACTGGGGGAGTCTAGGACCAGAGGACACAGATAGTGTGGATGTGGAGAGGATGTTTCCTGTAGTGGGCGAGTCTAGGACCAGAGGACACAGATAGAGTGGATGTGGAGAGGATTTTTCCTGTAGTGGGGGATTCTAGGAACAGAGGACACAGATAGAGTGGATGTGGAGAGGATGTTTCCTGTAGTGGGGGAATCTAGGACCAGAGGACACAGATAGAGTGGATGTGGAGAGGATTTTTCCTGTAGTGTGGGAGTCTAGGAACAGAGGACACAGATAGAGTGGATGTGGAGAGGATGTTTCCTGTAGTGGGGGAGTCTAGGACCAGAGGACACAGATAGAGTTGATGTGGAGAGGATGTTTCCTGTAGTGGGGGAGTCTAGGACCAGGTGACACCGACAGAGTGGATGCGGAGAGGATGTTTCCTGTACTGGGGGAGTCTATGACCAGAGGACACAGATAGTGTGGATGTGGAGAGGATGTTTCCTGTAGTGGGGGAGTCTAGGACCAGAGGACACAGATAGAGTGGATGTGGAGAGGATGTTTCCTGTAGTGGGGGAGTCTAGGACCAGAGGACACTGATAGAGTGGATGTGGAGAGGATGTTTCCTGTAGTGGGGGAGTCTAGGACCAGAGGACACTGATAGAGTGGATGTGGATAGGATGTTTCCTGTAGTGGGGGAATCTAGGACCAGAGGACACAGATAGAGTGGATGTGGAGAGGATTTTTCCTGTAGTGGGGGTGTCTAGGACCAGAGGACACAGATAGTGTGGATGTGCAGAGGACGTTTCCAGTAGTGGGGGAGACCAGGACCAGAGGACACAGATAGAGTGGAAATGGAGAGGATGTTTGCTGTAGTGGGGGAGCCAAGGACCAGAGGACACAGATAGAGTGGATGTGGAGAGGATGTTTCCTGTAGTCGGGGAGTCTAGGACCAGAGGACACAGATAGAGTGGATGTGGACACGATGTTTCCTGTAGTGGTGGGGTTCAAGGACCAAAGTACATAGATAGAGTGGATGTGGGGAGGATGTTTCCTGCAGTGGGGGAGTCTAGAAACACAAATAGAGTGGATGTGGAGGGGATGTTTCCTGTAGTGGGAGAGTCTCTGACCAGAGGACACAGATAGAGTGGATGTGGAGGGGATGTTTCCTGTAGTGGGGGAGTCTAGGACCAGAGGACAGAGATAGAGTGGATGTGTAGTGGATGTTTCCTGTAGTGGTGGAGTCTAGGAGCAGAGGACACAGATAGAGCGGATGTGGAGAGGATATTTCCTGTAGTGGGGAAGTCTAGGACCAGAGATTGAGTGGTTGTGGAGAGGATGTTTCCTGAAATGGGGGAGTGTATGACCAGAGGACACAGATAGAGTGGATGTGGAGAGGATGTTTCCTGTATTGGGGAAGTCTAGGACCAGAGGACACAGATAGAGTGGATGTGGAGAGACTGTTTCCTGTAGTGGGGAAGACTAGGAGCAGAGGATACAGATAGAGTGGATGTGGAGAGGATGTTTCCTGTATTGGAGAAGTCTAGGACCAGAGGACACAGATAGAGTGGATGTGTAGAGGATGTTTCCTGTAGTGGTGGAGTCTAGGACCAGAAGGCACAGATACAGTGGATGTGGAGAGGATGTTTCCTGTAGTGGGGGGGTCTAGGACCAGAGGACACATAGAGTGGATGTGGAGAGGATGCTTCCTGTAGTGGGGGGATTCAAGTACCAAGGTACATAGATAGAGTGGATGTGGAGAGGATGTTTCCTGCAGTGGGGGAGTCTAGAAACAAAGAGAGTGGATGTGGAGGGAATGTTTCCTGTAGTGGGGGAGTCTATGACTAGAGGACACAGGTAGAGAGGATGTGGAGAGGATGTTTCCTGTAGTGCAGGGAGTCTAGGACCAGTGGACACAGATAGAGTGGATGTGGAGAGGATGTTTCCTGTAGTGGGGGTTTCAAGGTCCAGAGGACATAGACAGAGTGGATGTGGAGAGGATGTTTCCTGTATTGGGGAAGTTTAGAACCTGAGGACACAGATAGAGTGGATGTGGAGATAATGTTTCCTGTAGTGGGGAAGTATCGGACCAGAGGACACAGATAGAGTGGATGTGGAGAGGATGTTTCCTGTAGTGGGGGAGTCCAGGACCAGAGGATACAGATAGAGTGGATGTGGAGAGGATGTTTCCTGTAGTGGGGGCGTCTAGGACCAGAGATAGAGTGGATGTGGAGAGGATGTTTCCTGCAGTGGGGGAGTTTAGGTCCAGAGGACACAGATAGAGTGGATGTGGGGAGTTTGTTTCCTGTAGTGGGGGAGTCTAGGACAAGAGGACACAGACAGAGTGGAAGTGGAGAGGATGTTTGTTGTAGTGGGGGAGCCAAGGACCAGAGGACACAGATAGAGTGGATGTGGAGAGGATGTTTCCTGTAGTCGGGGAATCTAGGACCAGAGGACACAGATAGAGTGGATGTGGAGACGATGTTTCCTGTAGTGGGGGGTACAAGGACCAAAGTATATAGATAGAGTGGATGTGGAGAGGATGTTTCCTGCAATGGGGGAGTCTAGAAACATAAATAGAGTGGATGTGGAGGGGATGTTTCCTGTAGTGGGAGAGTCTCTGACCAGAGGACACAGATAGAGAGGATGTGGAGAGGATGTTTCCTGTTGTGGGGGTGTCTAGGAACAGAGGACACAGATAGAGTGGATGTGGAGAGGGTTTCCTGTAGTGGAGAAATCTAGGACCAGAGGACACAGATAGAGTGGATGTGGAGAGGATGTTTCCTGTTGTGGGGGGATTCAAGGACCAAAGTACATAGATAGAGTGGATGTGGACAGGATGTTTCCTGCAGTGGTGGAGTCTAGAAACACAGACAGAGTGGATGTGGAGGGGATGTTTCCTGTAGTGGAGGAGTCTAGGACCAGAGGACACAGATAGAGAGGATGTGGAGAGAATGTTTCCTATAGTGGAGGAGTCTAGGACCAGAGGACACAGATAGAGAGGATGTGGAGAGAATGTGTCCTGTAGTGGGGAATTCTAGGACCAGAGGTTACAGATAGAGTGGATGTGGAGAGGATGTTTCCTGTAGTGGGGGAGTTTAGGTCCAGAGGACACAGATAGAGTGGATGTGGAGAGGATGTTTGCTGTAGTGGGGGAGCCTAAGACCAGAGGACACAGATAGAGTGGATGTGGAGAGGATGTTTCCTGTAGTGGGGGAGTCTAGGACCAGAGGACACAGATAGAGTGGATGTGGAGTGGATGCTTCCTATAGTGGAGGAGTCTAGGACCAGAGGACACAGATAGAGTGGATGTGGAGAGGATGTTTCCTGAAGTCGGGGAGTCTGGGACCAGAGGACACAGATAGAGTGGATGTGGAGAGGATGTTTACTGTATTGGGGGAGTCTAGAAACACAGACAGAGTGGATGTGGAGAGGATGTTTCTTGTAGTGGGGAAGTCTAGGACCAGAGGATACAGATAGAGTGGATGTGGTGAGGATGTTTCCTGTAGTGGGGGAGTTTAGGTCCAGAGGACACAGATAGAGTGGATGGGGAGAGGATGTTTCCTGTAGTGGGGGGTTCAAGGACCAGAGGATATAGACAGAGTGGATGTGGAGAGGATGTTTCCTGTAGTGGGGTGTTCAAGGACCAGAGGACACAGATAGAGTGGATGTGGAGAGAATGTTTCCTGTAGTGGGGAAGTCTAGGACCAGAGGATACAGATAGAGTGGATGTGGAGAGGATGTTTCCTGTAGTGGGGGAGTCTAGGACCAGAGGACACAGATAGAGTGGATGTGGAGAGGATGTTTCCTGTAGTGGGGGAGTCTAGGACCAGAGGACAGAGATAGAGTGGATCTGGAGAGGATGTTTCCAGTACTGGGGGGGGGTCTCTGACCAGAGGACACAGATAGAGTGGATGTGGAGAGGTTGTTTCCTGTAGTGGGGGAGTCTAGGACCGGAGGACACATATAGAGTGGATGTGGAGAGGTTGTTTCCTGTAGTGGGGGAGTCTAGGACCAGAGGACACAGATAGAGTGGATGTGGAGAGGATGTTTGCTGTAGTGGGGGAGTCTAGGACCAGAGGACACAGATAGAGTGGATGTGGAGAGGATGTTTCCTGTACTGGGGGAGTTTCTGACCAGAGGACACAGATAGAGTGGTTATGGAGAGGTTGTTTCCTGTAGTGGGGGAGTCTAGGACCAGAGGACACAGATAGAGTGGATGTGGAGAGGATGTTTCCTGTAGTGGGGGAGTCCAGGACCAGAGGACACAAATAGAGTGGATGTGGAGAGGATGTTTCCTGTAGTGGGGGAGTCCAGGACCAGAGGACACAGATAGAGTGGATGTGGAGAAGATGTTTCCTGTAGTGGGGGCGTCTAGGACCAGAGATAGAGTGGATGTGGAGAGGATGTTTCCTGCAGTGGGGGAGTTTAGGTCCAGAGGACACAGATAGAGTGGATGTGGAGAGTTTGTTTCCTGTAGTGGGGGAGTCTAGGACCAGAGGACACAGATAGAGTGGAAGTGGAGAGGATGTTTGCTGTAGTGGGGGAGCCAAGGACCAGAGGAAACAGATAGTGGATGTGGAGAGGATGTTTCCTGTAGTCGGGGAGTCTAGGACCAGAGGACACAGATAGAGTGGATGTGGACACGATGTTTCCTGTAGTGGCGGGTTCAAGGACCAAAGTACATAGATAGAGTGGATGTGGAGAGGATGTTTCCTGCAGTGGGGGAGTCTAGAAACACAAATAGAGTGGATGTGGAGGGGATGTTTCCTGTAGTGGGAGAGTCTCTGACCAGAGGACACAGATAGAGTGGATGTGGAGAGGATGTTTCCTGTAGTGGGGGAGTCTAGGACCAGAAGGTACAGATACAGTGGATGTGGAGAGGATGTTTCCTGTAGTGGGGGAGTCTAGGACCAGAGGACACAGATAGAGTGGATGTGTAGAGGATGTTTCCTGTAGTGGTGGAGTCTAGGAGCAGAGGACACAGATAGAGCGGATGTGGAGAGGATATTTCCTGTAGTAGGGGGAGTCTAGGACCAGAGGACACAGATAGAGTGGATGTGGAGAGACTGTTTCATGTAGTGGGGGAGTCTAGGACCAGAGGACACAGATAGAGTGGATGTGGATAGGATGTTTCCTGTAGTGGGGAAGTCTACGACCAGAGGACACAGATAGAGTGGATGTGGAGAGGATGTTTCCTTTAGTGGGGGCGTCTAGGACCAGAGATAGAGTGGATGTGGAGAGGATGTTTCCTGTAGTGGGGGGGGGGGTCTAGGACCAGAGGACACAGATAGTGTGGATGTGGAGAGGATTCTTCCTGTAGTGGGGGGATTCAAGGACCAAGGTACACAGATAGAGTGGATGTGGAGGGGATGTTTCCTGTAGTAGGGAGTCTAGGACCAGAGGACACAGATAGAGTGGATGTGTAGAGGATGTTTCCTGTAGTGGTGGAGTCTAGGACCAGAGGACACAGATAGAGTGGATGTGGAGAGGATGTTTCCTGCAGTGGGGGAGTCTAGAAACACAGACAGAGTGGATGTGGAGGGGATGTTTCCTGTAGTGTGGGAGTCTATGACCAGAGGACAGAGGTAGAGAGGATGTGGAGAGGATGTTTCCTATAGTTAGGGAGTCTAGGACCAGTGGACACAGATAGAGTGGATGTGGAGAGGATGTTTCCTGTAGTGGGGGTTTCAAGGACCAGAGGACATAGACAGAGTGGATGTGGAGAGGATGTTTCCTGTATTGGGGAAGTTTATGACCTGAGGACACAGATAGAGTGGATGTGTAGAGGATGTTTCCTGTAGTGGTGGAGTCTAGGAGCAGAGGACACAGATAGAGCGGATGTGGAGAGGATATTTCCTGTAGTGGGGAAGTCTAGGACCAGAGATAGAGTGGTTGTGGAGAGGATGTTTCCTGAAATGGGGCAGTGTATGACCAGAGGACACAGATAGAGTGGATGTGGAGAGGATGTTTCCTGTATTGGGGAAGTCTAGGACCAGAGGACACAGATAGAGTGGATGTGGAGAGGGTTTCCTGTAGTGGGGAAGTCTAGGACCAGAGGACACAGATAGAGTGGATGTGGAGAGGATGTTTCCTGTTGTGGGGGATTCAAGGACCAAAGTACATAGATAGAGTGGATGTGGAGAGGATGTTTCCTGCAGTGGGGGAGTCTAGAAACACAGACAGAGTGGATGTGGAGGGGATGTTTCCTGTAGTGTGGGAGTCTATGACCAGAGGACACAGGTAGAGTGGATGTGGAGAGGATGTTTCCTGTATTGGGGAAGTTTATGACCTGAGGACACAGATATAGTGGATGTGGAGAGAATGTTTCCTGTAGTGGGGACGTCTAGGACCAGAGGACACAGATAGAGTGGATGTGGAGAGGATGTTTCCTGTTGTGGGGGATTCAAGGACCAAAGTACATAGATAGAGTGGATGTGGAGAGGATGTTTCCTGCAGTGGGGGAGTCTAGAAACACAGACAGAGTGGATGTGGAGAGTCTGTTTCCTGTAGTGGGGAAGACTAGGAGCAGAGGATACAGATAGAGTGCATGTGGAGAGGATGTTTCCTGTATTGGAGAAGTCTAGGACCAGAGGACACAGATAGAGTGGATCTGGAGAGGATGTTTCCTGTAGTGGGGGGATTCAAGGACCAAGGTACATAGATGGAGTAGATGTGGAGAGGATGTTTCCTGCAGTGGGGGAGTCTAGAAACACAGACAGAGTGGATGTGGAGGGGATGTTTCCTGTCGTGTGGGAGTCTATGACCAGAGGACACAGGTAGAGTGGATGTGGAGAGGATGTTTCCTGTATTGGGGAAGTTTATGACCTGAGGACACAGATATAGTGGATGTGGAGAGAATGTTTCCTGTAGTGGGGACGTCTAGGACCAGAGGATACAGATAGAGTGGATGTGGAGAGGATGTTTCCTGTAGTGGGGGAGTTTAGGTCCAGAGGACGCAGATAGAGTGGATGGGGAAAGGTTATTTCCTGTAGTGGGGGAGTCCAGGACCAGAGGACACAGATAGAGTGGATGTGGAGAGGATGTTTCCTGTAGTGGGGGCTTCTAGGACCAGAGATAGAGTGGATGTGGAGAGGATGTTTCCTGCAGTGGGGGAGTTTAGGTCCAGAGGACACAGATAGAGTGGATGTGGAGAGTTTGTTTCCTGTAGTGGGGGAGTCTAGGATCAGAGGACACAGACAGAGTGGAAGTAGAGAGGATGTTTGCTGTAGTGGGGGAGCCAAGGACCAGAGGACACAGATAGAGCGGATGTGGAGAGGATGTTTCCTGTAGTGGGGGAGTCTAGGACCAGAGGACACAGATAGAGTGGATGTGGACACGATGTTTCCTGTAGTGGGGTGTTCAAGGACCAAAGTACATAGATAGAGTGGATGTGGAGAGGATGTTTCCTGCAGTGGGGGAGTCTAGAAACACAAATAGTGTGGATGTGGAGGGGATGTTTCCTGTAGTGGGAGAGTCTCTGACCAGAGGACACAGATAGAGCGGATGTGGAGAGGATGTTTCCTGTAGTGAGAAGGTCTAGGACCAGAGGACAGAGATAGAGTGTATGTGGAGAGGATGTTTCCTGTTGTGGGGGAGTCTGGGAACAGAGGACACAGATAGAGTGGATGTGGAGAGGATGTTTCCTGTTGTGGGGGGATTCAAGGACCAAAGTACATAGATAGAGTGGATGTGGAGAGGATGTTTCCTGCAGTGGGGGAGTCTAGAAACACTGACAGAGTGGATGTGGAGGGCGATAGAGTGTATGTGGAGAGGATGTTTCCTGTAGTGGGGGAGTCTATGACCAGCGGATACAGGTAGAGTGGATGCGGAGAAGATATTTCCTGTAGAGGGGGAGTCTAGGACCAGAGGACTCAGACAGAGTGGATGTGGAGGGGATGTTTCCTGTAGTGGGGGAGTCTATGACCAGAGGACACAGGTAGATTGGATGTGGAGAGAATGTTTCCTGTAGTGGTGAACTCGAGGACCAGAGGACACAGATAGAATGGATGTGGAGGGGATGTTTCCTGCAGTGGGGGAGTCTTGGGCCAGAGGATACAGATAGAGTGGATTTGGAGAGGATGTTTCCTGTAGTGGGGGAGTCTAGGACCAGAGGACACAGATAGAGGGGATGTGCAGAGGATGTTTCCTGTAGTGGGGGACTCGAGGACCAGAGGACACAGATAGAATGGATGTGGAGGGGATGTTTCCTGCAGTGGGGGAGTCTTGGACCAGAGGACACAGATAGAGTGGATTTGGAGAGGATGTTTCCTGTAGTGGGGGAGCCTAGGACCAGATAGAGTGGATGTGGACAGGATGTTTCCTATAGTGGAGGTGCCTAGGACCAGAGGACACAGATAGAGTGGATGTGGAGAGGATGTTTCCTGTAGTGGGGGGATTCAAGGACCAAAGTACTTAGATAGATTGGATGTGGAGAGGATGTTTCCTGTAGTGGGGGAGTCTAGGACCAGAGGACAGAGATAGAATGGATGTGGAGCGGATGTTTCCTGCAGTGGGGGAGTCTAGAAACAGAGATGGAGTGGATGTGGGGAGGATGTTTCCTGTTGTGGGGGGTTTAAGGACCAATGTAGATAGATAGAGTGGATGTGGAGAGGATGTTTCCTGCAGTGGGGGAGTCTAGAAACACAAGTAGAGTGGATGTGGAGGGGATGTTTCCTGTAGTGGGGGAGTCTATGACCAGAGGACACAGGTAGAGTGGATGTGGAGAGGCTGTTTCCTGTAGTGGGGGAGTTTAGGACCAGAGGACAGAGATCGAGTGGATGTGGAGAGGATGTTTCCTGTTGTGGGGGAGTCTAGAAACACAGATAGACTGGATGTGGAGTGGATGTTTCCTGTAGTGGGGGAGCCTAGGACCAGAGGACACAGATAGAGTGGATGTGGAGAGGATGTTTCCTGTAGTGGGGGAGTCTAGGACCAGAGGACACAGATAGAGTGGATGTGGAGAGGATGTTTCCTGTAGTCGGGGAGCCTAGGACTATAGGACACAGATAGAGTGGATGTGGAGAGGAAGTTTCCAGTAGTGGGGTAGTCTAGGACCAGAGGACACAGATAGAGTGGATGTGGAGGGGATGTTTCCTGTAGTGGGGGAGTCTATGACCAGAGGACACAGGTAGAGTGGATGTGGAGAGGATGTTTCCTGCAGTGGGGGAGTCTAGGACCAGAGGACACAGATAGAGTGGATGTGGAGAGGATGTTTCCTGTAGTGGGGGAATCTATGACCAGAGGACACAGGTAGAGTGGATGTGGAGAGGATGTTTCCTGTAGTGGGGGAGTCTAGGACTAGAGGACAGAGATAGAATGGATGTGGAGCGGATGTTTCCTGCAGTGGGGGAGTCTAGAAACAGAGATGGAGTGGATGTGGGGAGGATGTATCCTGTAGTGGGGGGTTTAAGGACCAATGAAGATAGATAGAGTGGATGTGGAGAGGATGTTTCCTGCAGTGGGGGAGTCTAGAAACACAAGTAGGGTGGATGTGGAGTGGATGTTTCCTGTAGTGGGGGAGTCTATGACCAGAGGACACAGGTAGAGTGGATGTGGAGAGGCTGTTTCCTGTAGTGGGGGAGTTTAGGACCAGAGGACACAGATAGAGTGGATGTGGAGAGGATGTTTCCTGTAGTGGGGGAGTCTAGAAACACAGATAGACTGGATGTGGAGTGGATGTTTCCTGTAGTGGGGAGCCTAGGACCAGAGGACACAGATAGAGTGGATGTGGAGAGGATGTTTCCTGTAGTGGGGGAGTCTAGGACCAGAGGACACAGATAGAGTGGATGTGGAGTGGATGTTTCCTGTAGTCGGGGAGCCTAGGACTAGAGGACACAGATAGAGTGGATGTGGAGAGGAAGTTTCCAGTAGTGGGGTAGTCTAGGACCAGAGGACACAGATAGAGTGGATGTGGAGGGGATGTTTCCTGTAGTGGGGGAGTCTATGACCAGAGGACACAGGTAGAGTGGATGTGGAGAGGATGTTTCCTGTAGTGGGGGAGTCTAGAAACACAGATAGACTGGATGTGGAGTGGATGTTTCCTGTAGTGGGCTCTCGAGGACCAGAGGACACAGATACAATGGATGTGGAGGGGATGTTTCCTGCAGTGGTGGAGTCTAGAAACAGAGATAGAGTGGATGTGGAGAGGATGTTTCCTGTAGTGGGGGAGTCTAGGACCAGAGGACACAGACAGAGTGGATCCGGAGAGGATGTTTCCTGTAGTGGGGGAGTCTAGGACCAGAGGACACAGATAGAGTGAATGTGGAAAGGATGTTTCCTGTAGTGGGGGAGTCTAGGACCAGAGGACACAGATAGAGTGGATGTAGAGAGGGAGTTTCCTGTAGTGGGGGAGTCTAGGACCAGAGGACACAGATAGAGTGGATGTGGAGAGAATGTGTCCTGTAGTGGGGAAGTCTAGGACCAGAGGATACAGATAGAGTGGGTGTGGAGAGGATGTTTCCTGTAGTGGGGGAGTTTAGGTCCAGAGGACACAGATAGAGTGGATGTGGAGAGGAAGTTTCCTGTAGTGGTGGAGTCAGTGACCAGAGGACATAGATAGAGTGGATGCGAGGAGGATGTTTCCTGTAGTGGGGGAGTCTAGGACCAGAGGACACAGATAGAGTGGATGTGGAGAGGATGTTTGCTGTAGTGGGGGAGCCTAGGACCAGAGGACACAGATAGAGTGGACGTGGAGAGGATATTTGCTGTAGTGGTGGAGTCTAGGACCAGAGGACACAGATAGAGTGGACGTGGAGAGGATGTTTCCTGCAGTGGGGGGAGTCTGGGAATGGGACACAGTCTCAGAATGGAAGGAATTAAGTTTGAGCCGATCTGAGCAGGAATCTCATTAGCTAGACGTCAGTGTCCCGTTGGAATTCAGTTGCAATCCCGGCTGAGGCCAGGTGTGGCCGAGGGGTGGGGTGGTCGTGCCCTTCGCGCCTGGACCTTGGGTGATCCCAGAGCCCTGTCCGTCCGCTAAGGGCAGCGGCTCCAGCCCACCTCTCTGCGCGGCGGACGAACGAAGCGGAACAGCGGCGGCCGAACTGGGGAGTCGCCGGTCAGCGCTGAACTGTCAGAATCTATTTCAGACCCGTCTGCGGTGTTTTGGTGTTCGTAACTCGGGCCTTCTACCGCGCAGTGAAGCCGCCGGTCAGAGTCCAAGTATCGAGGTAACGGACACGGGTAGTGTTGTATCAAAATACTGTCTCATCTTTTAATATACATCTTGTCTTTGGCACTTAACTATATTATAAAAAAAACTATTCCGCGCGCTGCGAGACCGGGAAGTCCCAGCGGAGGATGGTTTCGGGAGGGGGCGCTCTCGGCGGCGGCCGGTGACATCTCCCGGTATTCTCGCTTGTTTCCTGAGATAGAAGAGGTCGTTCGGGCCGTGGGCGGGAACCGGAAGCGGCGGGGGGTCCCGCTGGAAGTGAGGGCGGTGGGAGTGAATGGGAAGGGGTGGGTCCCCTTGGGAATGTGGATGGTGGAAGTGAAACGGGAAGGGGTTTTGTCCATTGGGAGTGAACGGGAAGGGGTGGGTTCCATTGGGAGTGAACGGGAAGGGGTGGGTCCCATTGGGAGCGAACGGGAAGGGGTGGGTCCCCTTGGGAATGTGGATGGTGGAAGTGAAACGGGAAGGGGTTGGTCCCATTGGGAGTGAACGGGAAGAGGTTGGTCCCATTGGGAGTGAACGGGAAGTGGTTGGTCCCATTGGGAGTGAATTTGAAGGGGTAGGTTCCATTGGGAGTGAACCGGAAGGGGTGGGTCCCATTGGGAGTGAATTGGAGGGGTGGGTCCCATTGGGAGTGAACGGGAAGGGGTGGGTTCCATTGGGAGTGAACGGGAAGTGGTGGGTCCCATTGGGGGTGAATTTGAAGGGGTGGGTCCCATTGGGAGTGAACGGGAAGGAGTTGGTCCCATTGGGAGTATGGACAGTGGGAGTGAATTGGAGGGGTGGGTTCCATTGGGAGTGAATTTGAAGGGGTTGGTCTCATTGGGAGTGAATTTGAAGGGGTTTTGTCCATTGGGAGTGAACGGGAAGGGGTGGGTTCCATTGGGAGTGAACGGGAAGGGGTGGGTCCCATTGGGAGTGAACGGGAAGGAGTTGGTCCCATTGGGAGTATGGACAGTGGGAGTGAATTGGAGGGGTGGGTTCCATTGGGAGTGAATTTGAAGGGGTGGGTCCCATTGGGAGTGAACGGGAAGGGGTGGGGTCCATTGGGAGTATGGACAGTGGGAGTGCATTTGAAGGGGTAGGTCCCATTGGGAGTGAACAGGAAGGGGTTGGTCCCATTGGGAGTGAATTTGTAGGGGTAGGTCCCATTGGGAGTGAACGGGAAGTGGTGGGTCCCATTGGGAGTGAATTTGAAGGGATGGTCCCATTGGGAGTGAAGGGGTGGGTCCCATTGGGAGTGAACGGGAAGGAGTTGGTCCCATTGGGAGTATGGACAGTGGGAGTGAATTGGAGGGGTGGGTTCCATTGGGAGTGAAATTGAAGGGGTGGGTCCCATTGGGCGTGAACGGGAAGGGGTGGGGTCCATTGGGAGTATGGACAGTGGGAGTGAATTTGAAGGGGTGGGTCCCATTGGGAGTGAACGGGAATGGGTTGGTCACATTGGGAGTGAATTGGAGGGGTGGGTCCCATTGGGAGTGTGGACGGTGGGAGTGAACTGGAAGGGGTGGGTCCCATTAGGAGTGAATTGGAGGGGTGGGTCCCATTGGGAGTGAACGGGAAGGGGTGGGGTCCATTGGGAGTATGGACAGTGGGAGTGAATTGGAGGGGTGGGTCCCATTGGGAGTGAACGGGAAGGGGTGGGGTCCATTGGGAGTGTGGACGGTGGGAGTGAACTGGAAGGGGTGGGTCCCATTGGGAGTGAATTGGTGGGTTCCATTGGGAGTGAACGGGAAGGGGTTGGTCCCATTGGGAGTGAACGGGAAGGGGTGGGTCCCATTGGGAGTGAATTGGAGGGGTGGGTCCCATTGGGAGTGAACGGGAAAGGGTGGGGTCCATTGGGAGTATGGACAGTGGGAGTGAATTTGAAGGGGTGGGTCCCATTGGGAGTGAACGGGAAGGGGTTGGTCACATTGGGAGTGAATTGGAGGGGTGGGTCCCATTGGGAGTGTGGACGGTGGGAGTGAACTGGAAGGGGTGGGTCCCATTGGGAGTGAATTGGTGGGTTCCATTGGGAGTGAACGGGAAGGGGTGGGTTCCATTGGGAGTGAACGGGAAGGGGTGGGTCCCATTGGGAGTGAATTGGAGGGGTGGGTCCCATTGGGAGTGAACGGGAAAGGGTGGGTTCCATTGGGAGTGAACGGGAAGGGGTGGGTTCCATTGGGAGTGAACGGGAAGGGGTGGGTCCCATTGGGAGTGAACGGGAAGCGGTGGGTCCCATTGGGAGTGAATTTGAAGGGGTGGGTCCCATTGGGAGTGAACGGGAAGGGGTTGGTCCCATTGGGAGTATGGACAGTGGGAGTGAATTGGAGGGGTGGGTCCCATTGGGAGTGAACGGGAAAGGGTGGGTTCCATTGGGAGTGAACGGGAAGGGGTGGGTTCCATTGGGAGTGAACGGGAAGGGGTGGGTCCCATTGGGAGTGAACGGGAAGTGGTGGGTCCCATTGGGAGTGAATTTGAAGGGGTGGGTCCCATTGGGAGTGAACGGGAAGGGGTTGGTCCCATTGGGAGTATGGACAGTGGGAGTGAATTGAAGGGGTGGGTCCCATTGGGAGTGAACGGGAAGTGGTGGGTCCCATTGGGAGTGAACGGGAAGTGGTGGGTCCCATTGGGAGTGAATTGGAGGGGTGGTTCCCATTGGGAGTGAACGGGAAGGGGTGGGTCCCATTGGGAGTGAATTTGAAGGGGTGGGTCCCATTGGGAGTGCGGACGGTGGGAGTGAACGGGAAGGGGTGGGTCCCATTGGGACTGTGGACGGTGGGAGTAAACGGGAAGGGGTGGGATCCATTGGGAGTGAATTTGAAGGGGTGGGTCCCATTGGGAGTGAACCGAAAGGGGTGGGGTCCATTGGGAGTGAATTTGAGAGGGTGGATCCCATTGGGAGTGAATTTGAAGGGGTGGGTCCCATTGGGAGTGAACCGAAAGGGGTGGGGTCCATTGGGAGTGAATTTGAGAGGGTGGGTCCCATTGGGAGTGAATTTGAAGGGGTGGGTCCCATTGGGAGTGAATTTGAGGGGGTGGGTCCCATTGGGAGTGAACGGGAAGGGGTGGGTCCCATTGGGAGTGAATTTGAAGGGGTGGGTCCCATTGGGAGTGCGGACGGTGGGAGTGAACGGGAAGGGGTGGGATCCATTGGGAGTGAATTTGAAGGGGTGGGTCCCATTGGGAGTGAACCGAAAGGGGTGGGGTCCATTGGGAGTGAATTTGAAGGGGTGGGTCCCATTGGGAGTGAATTGGAGGGGTGGGTTCCATTGGGAGTGAACGGGAAGGGGTGGGTTCCATTGGGAGTGAACCGGAAGGGGTGGGGTCCATTGGGAGTGAATTTGAAGGGGTGGGTCCCATTGGGAGTGAATTGGAGGGGTGGGTTCCATTGGGAGTGAATTTGAAGGGGTGGGTCCCATTGGGAGTGAACGGGAAGGGGTTGGTCTCATTGGGAGTGAATTTGAAGGGGTAGGTCCCATTGGGAGTGAATTTGAAGGGGTAGGTCCCATTGGGAGTGAATGGGAAGGGGTGGGTCCCATTGGGAGTGAATTGGAGGGGTGGGTTCCATTGGGAGTGAATTTGAAGGGGTGGGTCCCATTGGGAGTGAACGGGAAGGGGTTGGTCCCATTGGGAGTGAATTTGAAGGGGTGGGTCCCATTGGGAGTGAACGGGAAGGGGTTGGTCTCATTGGGAGTGAATTTGAAGGGGTAGGTCCCATTGGGAGTGAACGGGAAGGGGTGGGTCCCATTGGGAGTGAATTTGAAGGGGTGGGTCCCATTGGGAGTGAATTGGAGGGGTTGGTCCCATTGGGAGTGAATTTGAAGGGGTAGGTCCCATTGGGAGTGAATTGGAGGGGTGGGTCCCATTGGGAGTGAACGGGAAGGGGACGGTGGGAGTGAATTTTAAGGGCTGTCGTCCCGCCGGGAGCGAGCGGATGCCTCCAACGGGACCCGATGGGGTGGTTGGCGGACCTGACCGGACGGGATGGCCCGGAAGGGGCGTTATCCATGGAGTCCGGGAGTGAAGGTCCGGAGCCCATTGCAACTGTGCGCGAAGCCCGGGAGGTCCTGGGGGGGGGGGGGGGTGGCGGGGAAGGGTTGCGACCCGTTAAGGTTCTCCGGGAGACGAGACGGGGAGGGTAGAAAGCCGACCGGGGCCCGGCCGCCGGCGTCAGACAACGCTCTCCCCGCGCCTCTCCCTCGCCGGCTCCAGCCGCACCATCCTGCTCGCCTCGGTGTGGTGGCTGCGGGCGCGGCTGGTCGGCGCGGAGAGGGCCCCCGTCGCCGCCGCCGCCCTGCCCCGGAAGGTGGCCCGGAAGCCCTCGGTGCTGTAGTAGTAGACGAGCGGGTCCAGGCAGCAGTTGGTGCCGGACAGGAGCACGGTCACCTGGAGGGTCATCCGCAGCGCCTTCTCCGACACCGGGCTGAGCTGGAGGAGGTTGGAGCGGGCGAGCGCGTAGAAGGCGAGAACCAGGTTGTAGGGCGCGAAGCAGACGACGAAGATGAGGGCGTTGGCCACCAGCAGGAGCACCGTCTTCCTCCTCCACTTGCCCCGCCACTTCCACTGCCCGCCGCCGCCCTTCCAGAGGGCCTCCAGCACCCGGGCCGAGCAGTAGAGGACGGCGGCCAGCGGCAGCAGGAAGCCCAGGATCTCGGCCACCGCCACCAGCGGCAGGAGCTCCCGCCGCCAGGTGCCGTCGGAGAAGCCCTCGAAGCAGCGCGCCTGCACGCCGCCGCCGGGCCCGGGCCGCCGGCAGCGGCTGGGGTCGTGCACCATGGCCACGGGCACCGAGCCCAGGGCGATGAGGGCCCAGACGGCGCCGCACACCCGCCAGGAGACGCTGCGCCGGTTGAAGGCCCGGGAGCGGAGCGGGTAGGCCAGCGCCAGGTAGCGGTCCACGTTGACGGCGGTCAGGAACAGGCAGCTGCCGTACATGTTCAGCTGGAAGAGGGAGCCGGTCAGCCGGCACAGCACGTCCCCCAGCGCCCAGCGGCCGGTGGCGTAGTAGTGGAGGCGCAGGGGGAGCGACAGGGCGAAGAGCAGGTCGCAGGCCGCCAGGTTGGCCAGGTAGACGGTCACCGCCGTCCGCAGGCGCAGCGGCCCCACGAAGGCCCAGAGGGCGGCGGCGTTGAGCGGCAGGGCGGCGGCCAGCACCGTCCCGTTCCAGGCCAGGTGCAGCCGGTGAACGGCGTCGTGGTTCGCGCACTCGGGCAACGTCGCGTTCGCCGGCGCCGCCGCCGTCGTCCAGTTGTGCGCCGCGCTCATCTCGCCGCCGGTGGGGTCCTCGGAGCCGCTCCCGGGTCGGTCAGCATCTGGGGGAGGGAGGGAGAGAGAGATGGGATGAGTTACCGGCCCTTGACTCCTGTTCCCAGAGGCCGCCACCCTCGCCCTGCCCCGTCCCCAAGGGGAGCGAGGGGGGTTCACGGCGGCCGCATGCCTCCTCCCCAACCGGCTCCGCGCCTTCTCCTGGCCCGACGGCGCCGGCCCCGTTCCGCGCCGCCTCTTCCCTTCCCACCGGCCTCCGCCCCCATCTCTCTCTCTTCTCTCCATCTCTCTCTCTCTCTTCCTCCCTCCATCTCTCTCTCTCTCTTCCTCCCTCCATCTCTCCCTCTCTCTTCCTCCATCTCTCCCTCTCTCTTCCTCCCTCCATCTCTCCCTCTCTCTTCCTCCCTCCATCTCTCCCTCTCCCTCTCTCCATATCTCTCTCTCCCTCCCTCCATCTCTCCCTCTCTCTTCCTCCCTCCATCTCTCCCTCTCTCTTCCTCTCTCCATATCTCTCTCTCCCTCCCTCCATCTCTCCCTCTTCCTCTCTCCATATTCTCTCCCTCCCTCCATCTCTCCCTCTCTCTTCCTCCCTCCATCTCTTCCTCTCTCCATATCTCTCTCCCTCCATCTCTCCCTCTCTCTTCCTCTCTCCATCTCTCCCTCTCTCTTCCTCTCTCCATCTCTCCCTCTCTCTTCCTCTCTCCATCTCTCTCTCTCTTCCTCTCTCCATATCCCTCTCTCTTCCTCTCTCCATTCTCTCTCTTCCTCTCTCCATCTCTCTCTCTCTTCCTCCCTCCATCTCTCCCTCTCTCTTCCTCCCTCCATCTCTCCCTCTCTCTTCCTCCCTCCATCTCTCTCTCTCTTCCTCCCTCCATCTCTCCCTCTCTCTTCCTCCCTCCATCTTTCCCTCTCTCTTCCTCCCTCCATCTCTTCCTCTCTCCATATCTCTCTCTCCCTCCCTCCATCTCTCCCTCTCTCTTCCTCTCTCCATCTCTCCCTCTCTCTTCCTCTCTCCATCTCTCTCTCTCTCTTCCTCCCTCCATCTCTCCCTCTCTCTTCCTCCCTCCATCTCCTCTCTCTTCCTCCCTCCATCTCTCCCTCTCTCTTCCTCCCTCCATCTCTCTCTCTCTCTTCCTCCCTCCATCTCTCCCTCTCTTCCTCCCTCCATCTCCCTCTCTCTTCCTCCCTCCATCTCTCTCTCTCTCTTCCTCCCTCCATCTCTCTCTCTCTCTTCCTCTCTCCATCTCTCCCTCTCTTCCTCTCTCCATCTCTCTCTCTTCCTCTCTCCATCTCTCTCTCTCTTCCTCTCCATCTCTCTCTTCCTCTCTCCATCTCTCTCTCTTCCTCTCTCCATCTCTCTCTCTTCCTCTCTCCATCTCTCTCTCTCTTCCTCTCTCCATATCTCTCTCTCCTCTCTCCATATCTCTCTCTCCATATCCCTCTCTCTTCCTCTCTCCATATCCCTCTCTCTTCCTCTCTCCATATCCCTCTCTCTTCCTCTCTCCATATCCCTCTCTCTTCCTCTCTCCATATCCCTCTCTCTTCCTCTCTCCATCTCTCTCTCTCTTCCTCTCTCCATTCTCTCTTTTCCTCTCCATATCTCTCTCTCTCCCTCTCTCCATCTCTCTCCCTCTCTCCATATCTCTCTCTCCCTCTCCATATCTCTCTCCCTCTCTCCATATCCCTCTCTCTCCCTCTCCATATCCCTCTCTCTCCCTCTCTCCATATCCCTCTCTCTTCCTCTCTCCATATCCCTCTCTTCCTCTCTCTATATCCCTCTATCTCTCTCCATATATCTTTCTCTCATCTCGCTCTCTTCCTCTCTCTATAACCCTCTCTTCCTCTCTCCACATCTCTCTCTTTCTCTCTCTCTTTCTCCATATCTCTCTCTCCCTCTCTCCATATCTCTCTCTCCCTCTCTCCATATCTCTCTCTCCCTCTCTCTCTCCCTCTCTCCATATCTCTCTCTCCCTCTCTCCATATCTCTCTCTCCATATCTCTCTCTCCCTCTCTCCATATCTCTTTCTCCCTCTTTCCCTCTTTCCCTCTCCCCCTCTCCCCCTCTCTCTCCATATCCCTCTCTCTCCATATCCCTCTCTCTCCCTTTCTCCATATCCCTCTCTCTCCCTTTCTCCATATCCCTCTCTCTCCCTCTCATATCCCTCTCTCTCCTCCCTCCATATCCCTCTTCCTCTCTCCATATCCCTCTTCCTCTCTCCATATCCCTCTTCCTCTCTCCATATCCCTCTTCCTCTCTCTATATCCCTCTATCTCTCTCCATATATCTTTCTCTCTTCTCGCTCTCTTCCTCTCTCTATATCCCTCTCTCCACATCTCTCTTTCTCTCTCTCTCTCCTTATCTATCTTTCTCCATCTCTCTCTCTCCATATCTCTCTCCCTTTCTCCATATCTCTCTCTCTCTCTTCCTCTCTCCATCTCTTTACCTATCTCCATATCTCCCTCTCTCCATATCTCTCTCTTCCTCTCTCCATCTCTCTCTATCTTTCTCCATAGGAGAAATTTACCACTCAATGCACTTCAGTAAACTATTTAAGAACTTTTTAAAAGCTATTTATTAATGCTTTTTGGGAGGGTGATTTTAGATGCATATCATATTTATACTGAGTTAAATACTGTATGTAATTAGTTTTGCTACAATAAGTGTATGGGACTGGAAAAATGTTGAATTTCCCCTTGGGGATGAATAAAATATCTATCTATCTATATCTCTCTCTTCCTCTCTCCATATCTCCCTCTTCCTCTCTCCATATCTCCCTCTTCCTCTCTCCATATCTCTCTCTCTTCCTCTCTCCATATCTCTCTCTCTTCCTCTCTCCATATCTCTCTCTCTTCCTCTCTCCATATCTCTTTCCTCTCAACATATCTCTCTCTTCCTCTCTCCATATATCTCTCTCTCCCTCTCTCCATATCCCTCTCTCCCTCTCTCTATATCTCTCTCTCCCTCTCTCTATATCTCTCTCTCCCTCTCTCTATATCTCTCTCCCTCTCTCTATATCTCTCTCTCCCTCTATCCATATCTCTCTCTCCCTCTATCCATATCTCTCTCTCCCTCTCTCCATATCTCTCTCTCCCTCTCTCAATATCTCTCTCTCCCTCTCTCCATATCTGTCTCTCCCTCTCTCCATATCTCTCTCTCCCTCTCTCCATATCTCTCTCTCCCTCTTCTCCATATCTCTCTCTTCCTCTCTCCATCTCTCTCTGTCTTTCTCCGTATCTCTCTTCCTCTCTCCATGCGGGGAGAAGGGAATCGTGGTTGGGGAAAGGGGGGGGGGGGGAGGGTCGTTCTGTGATGGTCAATAAACCGATTGTTTGGAATCGGATGACCTTGACCGGTGTCTCACCAATGCCCACCCCCCGGCATTCCCTCTCTGCCCCCCAACCCCACAACCCCGTCCCCGCGGCCCTCCGCCCTCCCCGTTCCCGCCGGGCCCAGAAAGCCGCTCTCCGCCCCGCGCTGACAAATGCGCCAAGCGAGTTCCGCACCGTGGTACCGTGGGCCTCTGTTAACTCTCCCCTCACTCTCCTGCGCACCGGGGAATAAAGATTCAACTCTCTCCCGGCAGCTCCGGCCCTCAAGTGCAGGCGGGTATCCTGGCAAATCTTTCCCCGCAGTCTTATTATGTAACCGTATAACAATTACAGCGCGGAAACAGGCCTTTTCGGCCCTTCTAGTCCGTGCCGAACGCTTACACTCACCTAGTCCCACCGACCCGCACTCAGCCCATAACCCTCCATTCCTTTCCTGTTCGTATACCTGTCCAATTTTACTGTAAATGACAATACCGAAACCTGCCTCTACCACTTCTACTGGAAGCTCATTCCACACATCTACCACTCTCTCAGTAAAGAAATACCCCCTCGTGTTTCCCTTAAACTTCTGCCCCCTAACTCTCAAATCATGTCCTCTCGTTTGAATCTCCCC
>NW_026779327.1:0-119602 GCF_030144855.1 Hypanus sabinus | reverse complement strand
AACATCCTCTCCACATCCACTCTAGCTGTGTCCTCTGGTCCGAGACTCCCCCACTATAGGAAACATCCTCTCCATATCCACTCTATCTGTGTCCTCTGGTCGTAGACTCCTCCACTGAAGGAAACATCCTCTCCACATCCACTCTATCTGTGTCCTCTGGTCCTAGACTCCTCCACTATAGGAAACATCCTCTCCACATCCACTCTATCTGTGTCCTCTGGTCCTAGACTCTTCCACTGAAGGAAACATCCTCTCCACATCCACTCTATCTGTGTCCTCTGGTCTAGACTCCTCCACTGAAGAAACATCCTCTCCACATCCACTCTATCTGTGTCCTCTGGTCCTAGACTCCCCCACTATAGGAAACATCCTCTCCACATCCACTCTATCTGTGTCCTCTGGTCCTAGACACCCCCACTATAGGAAACATCCTCTCCACATCCACTCTATCTGTGTCCTCTGGTCCTAGACACCCCCACTATAGGAAACATCCTCTCCACATCCACTCTATCTGTGTCCCCTGGTCCTAGACTCCCCCACTATAGGAAACATCCTCTCCACATCCACTCTATCTGTGCCCTCTGGTCCGAGACTCCCCCACTATAGGAAACATCCTCTCCATATCCATTCTATCTGTGTCCTCTGGTCCTAGACTCCCCCACTATAGGAAACATCCTCTCCACATCCACTCTATCTGTGTCCTCTGGTCCGAGACTCCCCCTCTATAGGAAACATCCTCTCCACATCCACTCTATCTGTGTCCTCTGGTCCTAGACTCCCCCACTATAGGAAACATCCTCTCCACATCCACTCTATCTGTGTCCTCTGGTCCTGGACTCCCCCACTATAGGAAGCATCCTCTCCACATCCACTCTATCTGTGGTCCTAGACTCCCCCACTGTAGGAAACATCCTCTCCACATCCACTCTATCTGTGTCCTCTGGTCCTAGACTCCCCCACTATAGGAAACATCCTCTCCACATCCACTCTATCTGTGTCCTCTGGTCCTAGACACCCCCACTATAGGAAACATCCTCTCCACATCCACTCTATCTGTGTCCTCTGGTCCTAGACACCCCCACTATAGGATACATCCTCTCCACATCCACTCTATCTGTGTCCCCTGGTCCTAGACTCCCCCACTATAGGAAACATCCTCTCCACATCCACTCTATCTGTGCCCTCTGGTCCGAGACTCCCCCACTATAGGAAACATCCTCTCCACATCCACTCTAGCTGTGTCCTCTGGTCCGAGACTCCCCCACTATAGGAAACATCCTCTCCACATCCACTCTATCGGTGTCCTCTGGTCCTAGACTCCCCCACTATAGGAAACATCCTCTCCACATCCACTCTAGCTGTGTCCTCTGGTCCGAGACTCCCCCACTATAGGAAACATCCTCTCCATATCCACTCTATCTGTGTCCTCTGGTCGTAGACTCCTCCACTGAAGGAAACATCCTCTCCACATCCACTCTATCTGTGTCCTCTGGTCCTAGACTCCTCCACTATAGGAAACATCCACTCCACATCCACTCTATCTGTGTCCTCTGGTCCTAGACTCTTCCACTGAAGGAAACATCCTCTCCACATCCACTCTATCTGTGTCCTCTGGTCCTAGACACCCCCACTATAGGAAACATCCTCTCCACATCCACTCTATCTGTGTCCTCTGGTCCTAGACACCCCCACTATAGGATACATCCTCTCCACATCCACTCTATCTGTGTCCCCTGGTCCTAGACTCCCCCACTATAGGAAACATCCTCTCCACATCCACTCTATCTGTGCCCTCTGGTCCGAGACTCCCCCACTATAAGAAACATCCTCTCCACATCCACTCTATCGGTGTCCTCTGGTCCTAGACTCCCCCACTATAGGAAACATCCTCTCCACATCCACTCTAGCTGTGTCCTCTGGTCCGAGACTCCCCCACTATAGGAAACATCCTCTCCATATCCATTCTATCTGTGTCCTCTGGTCCTAGACTCCCCCACTATAGGAAACATCCTCTCCACATCCACTCTATCTGTGTCCTCTGGTCCGAGACTCCCCCTCTATAGGAAACATCCTCTCCACATCCACTCTATCTGTGTCCTCTGGTCCTAGACTCCCCCACTATAGGAAACATCCTCTCCACATCCACTCTATCTGTGTCCTCTGGTCCCAGACTCCCCACTATAGGAAACATCCTCCCCACATCCACTCTATCTGTGTCCTCTGGTCCTAGATGCCCCCACTATAGGAAACATCCTCCCCACATCCACTCTATCTGTGTCCTCTGGTCCTAGACTCCCCCACTATAGGAAACATCCTCTCCACATCCACTCTATCTGTGTCCTCTGGTCCCAGACTCCCCACTATAGGAAACATCCTCCCCACATCCACTCTATCTGTGTCCTCTGGTCCTAGACTCCCCCACTACAGGAAACATCCTCTCCACATCCACTCTATCTGTGTCCTCTGGTCCTAGAGTCCCCCACTATAGGAAACATCCTCTCCACATCCACTCTATCTGTGTCCCCTGGTCCTAGACTCCCCCACTATAGGAAACATCCTCTCCACATCCACTCTATCTGTGTCCTCTGGTCCCAGACTCCCCCACTATAGGAAACATCCTCTCCACATCCACTCTATCTGTGTCCTCTGGTCCTGGACTCCCCCACTATAGGAAACATCCTCTCCACATCCACTCTATCTGTGTCCTCTGGTCCCAGACTCCCCCACTATAGGAAACATCCTCTCCACATCCACTCTATCTGTGTCCCCTGGTCCTAGACACCCCACTATAGGAAACATCCTCTCCACGTCCACTCTATCTGTGCTCTCTGGTCCGGGACTCCCCCACTATAGGAAACATCCTCTCCACATCCACTCTATCTGTGCCCTCTGGTCCGAGACTCCCCCACTATAGGAAACATCCTCTCCACATCCACTCTATCTGTGTCCTCTGGTCCTAGACTCCCCCACTATAGGAAACATCCTCTCCACATCCACTCTAGCTGTGTCCTCTGGTCCGAGACTCCCCCACTATAGGAAACATCCTCTCCATGTCCACTCTATCTGTGTCCTCTGGTCCTAGACTCCCCAATATAGGAAACATCCTCTCCACATCCACTCTATCAGTGTCCTTAGGTCGTAGACTCCTCCACTGAAGGAAACATCCTCTCCACATCCACTCTATCTGTGTCCCTCTGGTCCTAGACTCCTCCACTATAGGAAACATCCTCTCCACATCCACTCTATCTGTGTCCTCTGGTCCTAGACTCCTCCACTGAAGGAAACATCCTCTCCACATCCACTCTATCTGTGTCCTCTGGTCCTAGACTCCTCCACTATAGGAAACATCCTCTCCACATCCACTCTATCTGTGTCCTCTGGTCCTAGACTCCTCCACTGAAGGAAACATCCTCTCCACATCCACTCTATCTGTGGTCCTAGACTCCCCCACTGTAGGAAACATCCTCTCCACATCCACTCTATCTGTGTCCTCTGGTCCTAGACTCCCCCACTATAGGAAACATCCTCTCCACATCCACTCTATCTGTGTCCTCTGGTCCTAGACACCCCCACTATAGGAAACATCCTCTCCACATCCACTCTATCTGTGTCCTCTGGTCCTAGACACCCCCACTATAGGAAACATCCTCTCCACATCCACTCTATCTGTGTCCCCTGGTCCTAGACTCCCCCACTATAGGAAACATCCTCTCCACATCCACTCTATCTGTGTCCTCTGGTCCTAGACTCCTCCACTATAGTAAACATCCTCTCCACGTCCACTCTATCTGTATCCTCTGGTCCTAGACTCCCCACTATAGGAAACATTCTCTCCACATCCACTCTATCAGTGTCCTCTGGTCCTAGACTCCCCCACTATAGGAAACATCCTCCCACATCCACTCTATCTGTGTCCTCTGGTCCTAGACTCCCCCACTATAGGAAACATCCTCTACACATCCACTCTATCTGTGTCCTCTGGTCCGAGACTCCCCCACTACAGGAATCATCCTCTCCACATCCACTCTATCTGTGTCCTCTGGTCCGAGACTCCCCCACTATAGGAAACATCCTCCCCACATCCACTCTATCTGTGTCCTCTGGTCCTAGACTCCCCCACTATAGGAAACATCCTCTCCACATCCACTCTATCTGTGTCCTCTGGTCCGAGACTCCCCCACTATAGGAAACATCCTCTCCACATCCACTCTATCTGTGTCCTCTGGTCCTAGACTCCCCCACTATAGGAAACATCCTCTCCACATCCACTCTATCTGTGTCCTCTGGTCCCAGACTCCCCACTATAGGAAACATCCTCCCCACATCCACTCTATCTGTGTCCTCTGGTCCTAGACTCCCCCACTATAGGAAACATCCTCCCCAAATCCACTCTATCTGTGTCCTCTGGTCCTAGACTCCCCCCACTATAGGAAACATCCTCTCCACATCCACTCTATCTGTGTCCTCTGGTCCAGACTCCCCACTATAGGAAACATCCTCCCCACATCCACTCTATCTGTGTCCTCTGGTCCTAGACTCCCCCACTACAGGAAACATCCTCTCCACATCCTCTCTATCTGTGTCCTCTGGTCCTAGAGTCCCCCACTATAGGAAACATCCTCTCCACATCCACTCTATCTGTGTCCTCTGGTCCTGGACTCCCCCACTATAGGAAACATCCTCTCCACATCCACTCTATCTGTGTCCTCTGGTCCCAGACTCCCCCACTATAGGAAACATCCTCTCCACATCCACTCTATCTGTGTCCCCTGGTCCTAGATACCCCACTATAGGAAACATCCTCTCCACGTCCACTCTATCTGTGCTGTCTGGTCCGAGACTCCCCCACTATAGGAAACATCCTCTCCACACCCACTCTAGCTGTGTCCTCTGGTCCGAGACTCCCCGACTATAGGAAACATCCTCTCCATATCTACTCTATCTGTGTCCTCTGGTCCTAGACTCCCCCACTATAGGAAACATCCTCCCCACATCCACTCTATCTGTGTCCTCTGGTCCTGGACTCCCCCACTATAGGAAACATCCTCTCCACATCCACTCTATCTGTGTCCTCTGGTCCTAGACTCCCCCACTATAGGAAACATCCTCTCCACATCCACTCTAGCTGTGTCCTCTGGTCCGTGACTCCCCCACTATAGGAAACATCCTCTCCATGTCCACTCTATCTGTGTCCTCTGGTCCTAGACTCCCCCAATATAGGAAACATCCTCTCCACATCCACTCTATCAGTGTCCTCAGGTCGTAGACTCCTCCACTGAAGGAAACATCCTCTCCACATCCACTCTATCTGTGTCCTCTGGTCCTAGACTCCTCCACTATAGGAAACATCCTCTCCACATCCACTCTATCTGTGTCCTCTGGTCCTAGACTCCTCCACTGAAGGAAACATCCTCTCCACATCCACTCTATCTGTGTCCTCTGGTCCTAGACTCCTCCACTATAGGAAACATCCTCTCCACATCCACTCTATCTGTGTCCTCTGGTCCTAGACTCCTCCACTGAAGGAAACATCCTCTCCACATCCACTCTATCTGTGGTCCTAGACTCCCCCACTGTAGGAAACATCCTCTCCACATCCACTCTATCTGTGTCCTCTGGTCCTAGACTCCCCCACTATAGGAAACATCCTCTCCACATCCACTCTATCTGTGTCCTCTGGTCCTAGACACCCCCACTATAGGAAACATCCTCTCCACATCCACTCTATCTGTGTCCTCTGGTCCTAGACACCCCCACTATAGGAAACATCCTCTCCACATCCACTCTATCTGTGTCCCCTGGTCCTAGACTCCCCCACTATAGGAAACATCCTCTCCACATCCACTCTATCTGTGTCCTCTGGTCCTAGACTCCTCCACTATAGTAAACATCCTCTCCACGTCCACTCTATCTGTATCCTCTGGTCCTAGACTCCCCACTATAGGAAACATTCTCTCCACATCCACTCTATCAGTGTCCTCTGGTCCTAGACTCCCCCACTATAGGAAACATCCTCCCCACATCCACTCTATCTGTGTCCTCTGGTCCTAGACTCCCCCACTATAGGAAACATCCTCTACACATCCACTCTATCTGTGTCCTCTGGTCCGAGACTCCCCCACTACAGGAATCATCCTCTCCACATCCACTCTATCTGTGTCCTCTGGTCCGAGACTCCCCCACTATAGGAAACATCCTCCCCACATCCACTCTATCTGTGTCCTCTGGTCCTAGACTCCCCCACTATAGGAAACATCCTCTCCACATCCACTCTATCTGTGTCCTCTGGTCCGAGACTCCCCCACTATAGGAAACATCCTCTCCACATCCACTCTATCTGTGTCCTCTGGTCCTAGACTCCCCCACTATAGGAAACATCCTCTCCACATCCACTCTATCTGTGTCCTCTGGTCCCAGACTCCCCACTATAGGAAACATCCTCCCCACATCCACTCTATCTGTGTCCTCTGGTCCTAGACTCCCCCACTATAGGAAACATCCTCCCCAAATCCACTCTATCTGTGTCCTCTGGTCCTAGACTCCCCCACTATAGGAAACATCCTCTCCACATCCACTCTATCTGTGTCCTCTGGTCCCAGACTCCCCACTATAGGAAACATCCTCCCCACATCCACTCTATCTGTGTCCTCTGGTCCTAGACTCCCCCACTACAGGAAACATCCTCTCCACATCCACTCTATCTGTGTCCTCTGGTCCTAGAGTCCCCCACTATAGGAAACATCCTCTCCACATCCACTCTATCTGTGTCCTCTGGTCCTGGACTCCCCCACTATAGGAAACATCCTCTCCACATCCACTCTATCTGTGTCCTCTGGTCCCAGACTCCCCCACTATAGGAAACATCCTCTCCACATCCACTCTATCTGTGTCCCCTGGTCCTAGATACCCCACTATAGGAAACATCCTCTCCACGTCCACTCTATCTGTGCTGTCTGGTCCGAGACTCCCCCACTATAGGAAACATCCTCTCCACACCCACTCTAGCTGTGTCCTCTGGTCCGAGACTCCCCGACTATAGGAAACATCCTCTCCATATCTACTCTATCTGTGTCCTCTGGTCCTAGACTCCCCCACTATAGGAAACATCCTCCCCACATCCACTCTATCTGTGTCCTCTGGTCCTAGACTCCCCCACTGTAGGAAACATCCTCTCCACATCCACTCTATCTGTGTCCTCTGGTCCCAGACTCCCCACTATAGGAAACATCCTCCCCACATCCACTCTATCTGTGTCCTCTGGTCCTAGACTCCACCACTACAAGAAACATCCTCTCCACATCCACTGTATCTGTGTCCTCTGGTCCTAGAGTCCCCCACTATAGGAAACATCCTCTCCACATCCACTCTATCTGTGCCCCTGGTCCTAGACTCCCCCACTATAGGAAACATCCTCTCCACATCCACTCCATCTGTGTCCTCTGGTCCCAGACTCCCCCACTATAGGAAACAGCCTCTCCACATCCACTCTATCTGTGTCCTCTGGTCCTGGACTCCCCCACTATAGGAAACATCCTCTCCACATCCACTCTATCTGTGTCCTCTGGTCCCAGACTCCCCCACTATAGGAAACATCCTCTCCATATCCACTCTATCTGTGTCCTCTGGTCCTAGACTCCCCCACTATAGGAAACATCCTCCCACATCTACTCTATCTGTGTCCTCTGGTCCAAGACTCCCCCACTATAGGAAACATCCTCTCCACATCCACTCTATCTGTGTCCTCTGGTCCTGGACTCCCCCACTATAGGAAACATCCTCTCCACATCCACTCTATCTGTGTCCTCTGGTCCCAGACTCCCCCACTATAGGAAACATCCTCTCCACATCCACTCTATCTGTGTCCCCTGGTCCTAGATACCCCACTATAGGAAACATCCTCTCCACGTCCACTCTATCTGTGCTCTCTGGTCCGAGACTCCCCCACTATAGGAAACATCCTCTCCACATCCACTCTATCTGTGTCCTCTGGTCCTAGACTCCTCCACTATAGGAAACATCCTCTCCACATCCACTCTATCTGTGTCCTCTGGTCCTAGACTCCTCCACTGAAGGAAACATCCTCTCCACATCCACTCTATCTGTGGTCCTAGACTCCCCCACTGTAGGAAACATCCTCTCCACATCCACTCTATCTGTGTCCTCTGGTCCTAGACTCCCCCACTATAGGAAACATCCTCTCCACATCCACTCTTATCTGTGTCCTCTGGTCCTAGACACCCCCACTATAGGAAACATCCTCTCCACATCCACTCTATCTGTGTCCTCTGGTCCTAGACACCCCCACTATAGGAAACATCCTCTCCACATCCACTCTATCTGTGTCCCCTGGTCCTAGACTCCCCCACTATAGGAAACATCCTCTCCACATCCACTCTATCTGTGTCCTCTGGTCCTAGACTCCTCCACTATAGTAAACATCCTCTCCACGTCCACTCTATCTGTATCCTCTGGTCCTAGACTCCCCACTATAGGAAACATTCTCTCCACATCCACTCTATCAGTGTCCTCTGGTCCTAGACTCCCCCACTATAGGAAACATCCTCCCCACATCCACTCTATCTGTGTCCTCTGGTCCTAGACTCCCCCACTATAGGAAACATCCTCTACACATCCACTCTATCTGTGTCCTCTGGTCCGAGACTCCCCCACTACAGGAATCATCCTCTCCACATCCACTCTATCTGTGTCCTCTGGTCCGAGACTCCCCCACTATAGGAAACATCCTCCCCACATCCACTCTATCTGTGTCCTCTGGTCCTAGACTCCCCCACTATAGGAAACATCCTCTCCACATCCACTCTATCTGTGTCCTCTGGTCCGAGACTCCCCCACTATAGGAAACATCCTCTCCACATCCACTCTATCTGTGTCCTCTGGTCCTAGACTCCCCCACTATAGGAAACATCCTCTCCACATCCACTCTATCTGTGTCCTCTGGTCCCAGACTCCCCACTATAGGAAACATCCTCCCCACATCCACTCTATCTGTGTCCTATGGTCCTAGACTCCCCCACTATAGGAAACATCCTCCCCAAATCCACTCTATCTGTGTCCTCTGGTCCTAGACTCCCCCACTATAGGAAACATCCTCTCCACATCCACTCTATCTGTGTCCTCTGGTCCCAGACTCCCCACTATAGGAAACATCCTCCCCACATCCACTCTATCTGTGTCCTCTGGTCCTAGACTCCCCCACTACAGGAAACATCCTCTCCACATCCACTCTATCTGTGTCCTCTGGTCCTAGAGTCCCCCACTATAGGAAACATCCTCTCCACATCCACTCTATCTGTGTCCTCTGGTCCTGGACTCCCCCACTATAGGAAACATCCTCTCCACATCCACTCTATCTGTGTCCTCTGGTCCCAGACTCCCCCACTATAGGAAACATCCTCTCCACATCCACTCTATCTGTGTCCCCTGGTCCTAGATACCCCACTATAGGAAACATCCTCTCCACGTCCACTCTATCTGTGCTCTCTGGTCCGAGACTCCCCCACTATAGGAAACATCCTCTCCACACCCACTCTAGCTGTGTCCTCTGGTCCGAGACTCCCCGACTATAGGAAACATCCTCTCCATATCTACTCTATCTGTGTCCTCTGGTCCTAGACTCCCCCACTAGAGGAAACATCCTCCCCACATCCACTCTATCTGTGTCCTCTGGTCCTAGACTCCCCCACTGTAGGAAACATCCTCTCCACATCCACTCTATCTGTGTCCTCTGGTCCCAGACTCCCCACTATAGGAAACATCCTCCCCACATCCACTCTATCTGTGTCCTCTGGTCCTAGACTCCACCACTACAAGAAACATCCTCTCCACATCCACTGTATCTGTGTCCTCTGGTCCTAGAGTCCCCCACTATAGGAAACATCCTCTCCACATCCACTCTATCTGTGCCCCTGGTCCTAGACTCCCCCACTATAGGAAACATCCTCTCCACATCCACTCCATCTGTGTCCTCTGGTCCCAGACTCCCCCACTATAGGAAACATCCTCTCCACATCCACTCTATCTGTGTCCTCTGGTCCTGGACTCCCCCACTATAGGAAACATCCTCTCCACATCCACTCTATCTGTGTCCTCTGGTCCCAGACTCCCCCACTATAGGAAACATCCTCTCCACATCCACTCTATCTGTGTCCCCTGGTCCTAGATACCCCACTATAGGAAACATCCTCTCCACGTCCACTCTATCTGTGCTCTCTGGTCCGAGACTCCCCCACTATAGGAAACATCCTCTCCACACCCACTCTAGCTGTGTCCTCTGGTCCGAGACTCCCCCACTATAGGAAACATCCTCTCCATATCCACTCTATCTGTGTCCTCTGGTCCTAGACTCCCCCACTATAGGAAACATCCTCCCCACATCTACTCTATCTGTGTCCTCTGGTCCAAGACTCCCCCACTATAGGAAACATCCTCTCCACATCCACTCTATCTGTGTCCTCTGGTCCTGGACTCCCCCACTATAGGAAACATCCTCTCCACATCCACTCTATCTGTGTCCTCTGGTCCCAGACTCCCCCACTATAGGAAACATCCTCTCCACATCCACTCTATCTGTGTCCCCTGGTCCTAGATACCCCACTATAGGAAACATCCTCTCCACGTCCACTCTATCTGTGCTCTCTGGTCCGAGACTCCCCCACTATAGGAAACATCCTCTCCACACCCACTCTAGCTGTGTCCTCTGGTCCGAGACTCCCCCACTATAGGAAACATCCTCTCCATATCCACTCTATCTGTGTCCTCTGGTCCTAGACTCCCCCACTATAGGAAACATCCTCCCCACATCCACTCTATCTGTGTCCTCTGGTCCTAGACTCCCCCACTATAGGAAACATCCTCTCCACATCCACTCTATCTGTGTCCTCTGGTCGCAGACTCCCCACTATAGGAAACATCCTCCCCACATCCACTCTATCTGTGTCCTCTGGTCCTAGACTCCCCCACTACAGGAAACATCCTCTCCACATCCACTCTATCTGTGTCCTCTGGTCCTAGACTCCCCCACTATAGGAAACATCCTCTCCACATCCACTCCATCTGTGTCCTCTGGTCCTGGACTCCCCCACTATAGGAAGCATCCTCTCCACATCCACTCTATCTGTGTCCTCTGGTCCCAGACTCCCCCACTATAGGAAACATCCTCTCCACATCCACTCTATCTGTGTCCCATGGTCCTAGACACCCCACTATAGGAAACATCCTCTCCACGTCCACTCTATCTGTGCTCTCTGGTCCGAGACTCCCCCACTATAGGAAACATCCTCTCCACATCCACTCTATCTGTGCCCTCTGGTCCGAGACTCCCCCACTATAGGAAACATCCTCTCCACATCCACTCTATCTGTGTCCTCTGGTCCGAGACTCCCCCACTACAGGAAACATCCTCTCCACATCCACTGTATCTGTGTCCTCTGGTCCTAGAGTCCCCCACTATAGGAAACATCCTCTCCACATCCACTCTATCTGTGCCCCTGGTCCTAGACTCCCCCACTATAGGAAACATCCTCTCCACATCCACTCCATCTGTGTCCTCTGGTCCCAGACTCCCCCACTATAGGAAACATCCTCTCCACATCCACTCTATCTGTGTCCTCTGGTCCTGGACTCCCCCACTATAGGAAACATCCGCTCCACATCCACTCTATCTGTGTCCTCTGGTCCCAGACTCCCCCACTATAGGAAACATCCTCTCCACATCCACTCTATCTGTGTCCCCTGGTCCTAGATACCCCACTATAGGAAACATCCTCTCCACGTCCACTCTATCTGTGCTCTCTGGTCCGAGACTCCCCCACTATAGGAAACATCCTCTCCACACCCACTCTAGCTGTGTCCTCTGGTCCGAGACTCCCCCACTATAGGAAACATCCTCTCCATATCCACTCTATCTGTGTCCTCTGGTCCTAGACTCCCCCACTATAGGAAACATCCTCCCCACATCTACTCTATCTGTGTCCTCTGGTCCAAGACTCCCCCACTATAGGAAACATCCTCTCCACATCCACTCTATCTGTGTCCTCTGGTCCTGGACTCCCCCACTATAGGAAACATCCTCTCCACATCCACTCTATCTGTGTCCTCTGGTCCCAGACTCCCCCACTATAGGAAACATCCTCTCCACATCCACTCTATCTGTGTCCCCTGGTCCTAGATACCCCACTATAGGAAACATCCTCTCCACGTCCACTCTATCTGTGCTCTCTGGTCCGAGACTCCCCCACTATAGGAAACATCCTCTCCACACCCACTCTAGCTGTGTCCTCTGGTCCGAGACTCCCCCACTATAGGAAACATCCTCTCCATATCCACTCTATCTGTGTCCTCTGGTCCTAGACTCCCCCACTATAGGAAACATCCTCCCCACATCCACTCTATCTGTGTCCTCTGGTCCTAGACTCCCCCACTATAGGAAACATCCTCTCCACATCCACTCTATCTGTGTCCTCTGGTCCCAGACTCCCCACTATAGGAAACATCCTCCCCACATCCACTCTATCTGTGTCCTCTGGTCCTAGACTCCCCCACTACAGGAAACATCCTCTCCACATCCACTCTATCTGTGTCCTCTGGTCCTAGACTCCCCCACTATAGGAAACATCCTCTCCACATCCACTCCATCTGTGTCCTCTGGTCCTGGACTCCCCCACTATAGGAAGCATCCTCTCCACATCCACTCTATCTGTGTCCTCTGGTCCCAGACTCCCCCACTATAGGAAACATCCTCTCCACATCCACTCTGTCTGTGTCCCATGGTCCTAGACACCCCACTATAGGAAACATCCTCTCCACGTCCACTCTATCTGTGCTCTCTGGTCCGAGACTCCCCCACTATAGGAAACATCCTCTCCACATCCACTCTATCTGTGCCCTCTGGTCCGAGACTCCCCCACTATAGGAAACATCCTCTCCACATCCACTCTATCGGTGTCCTCTGGTCCTAGACTCCCCCACTATAGGAAACATCCTCTCCACATCCACTCTAGCTGTGTCCTCTGGTCCGAGACTCCCCCACTATAGGAAACATCCTCTCCATATCCACTCTATCTGTGTCCTCTGGTCCTAGACTCCCCCAATATAGGAAACATCCTCTCCACATCCACTCTATCTGTGTCCTCTGGTCGTAGACTCCTCCACTGAAGGAAACATCCTCTCCACATCCACTCTATCTGTGTCCTCTGGTCCTAGACTCCTCCACTATAGGAAACATCCTCTCCACATCCACTCTATCTGTGTCCTCTTGTCCTAGACTCCTCCACTGAAGGAAACATCCTCTCCACATCCAGTCTATCTGTGTCCTCTGGTCCTAGACTCCTCCACTGAAGGAAACATCCTCTCCACATCCACTCTATCTGTGGTCCTAGACTCCCCCACTGTAGGAAACATCCTCTCCACATCCACTCTATCTGTGTCCTCTGGTCCTAGACTCCCCCACTAGAGGAAACATCCTCTCCACATCCACTCTATTTGTGTCCTCTGGTCCTAGACTCCCCCACTATAGGAAACATCCGCTCCACATCCACTCTATCTGTGTCCTCTGGTCGTAGACTCCTCCACTGAAGGAAACATCCTCTCCACATCCACTCTATCTGTGTCCTCTGGTCCTAGACTCCTCCACTGAAGGAAACATCCTCTCCACATCCACTCTATCTGTGTCCTCTGGTCCTAGACTCCTCCACTATAGGAAACATCCTCTCCACATCCACTCTATCTGTGTCCTCTGGTCCTAGACTCCTCCACTGAAGGAAACATCCTCTCCACATCCACTCTATCTGTGGTCCTAGACTCCCCCACTGTAGGAAACATCCTCTCCACATCCACTCTATCTGTGTCCTCTGGTCCTAGACTCCCCCACTATAGGAAACATCCTCTCCACATCCACTCCATCGGTGTCCTCTGGTCCTAGACTCCTCCACTATAGTAAACATCCTCTCCACATCCACTCTATCTGTGTCCTCTGGTCCTAGACTCCCCCACTATAGGAAACATCCTCTCCACATCCACTCTATCTGTGTCCTCTGGTCCCAGACTCCCCACTATAGGAAACATCCTCCCCACATCCACTCTATCTGTGTCCTCTGGTCCTAGACTCCCCCACTACAGGAAACATCCTCTCCACATCCACTCTATCTGTGTCCTCTGGTCCTAGAGACCCCCACTATAGGAAACATCCTCTCCACATCCACTCTATCTGTGTTCCCTGGTCCTAGACTCCCCCACTATAGGAAACATCCTCTCCACATCCACTCTATCTGTGTCCTCTGGTCCCAGACTCCCCCACTATAGGAAACATACTCTCCACATCCACTCTATCTGTGTCCTCTGGTCCTGGACTCCCCCACTATAGGAAACATCCTCTCCACATCCACTCTATCTGTGTCCTCTGGTCCCAGACTCCCCCACTATAGGAAACATCCTCTCCACATCCACTCTATCTGTGTCCCCTGGTCCTAGACACCCCACTATAGGAAACATCCTCTCCACGTCCACTCTATCTGTGCTCTCTGGTCCGAGACTCCCCCACTATAGGAAACATCCTCTCCACATCCACTCTATCTGTGCCCTCTGGTCCGAGACTCCCCCACTATAGGAAACATCCTCTCCACATCCACTCTATCTGTGTCCTCTGGTCCTAGACTCCCCCACTATAGGAAACATCCTCTCCACATCCACTCTAGCTGTGTCCTCTGGTCCGAGACTCCCCCACTGTAGGAAACATCCTCTCCATGTCCACTCTATCTGTGTCCCCTGGTCCTAGACACCCCACTATAGGAAACATCCTCTCCACGTCCACTCTATCTGTGCTCTCTGGTCCGAGACTCCCCCACTATAGGAAACATCCTCTCCACATCCAGTCTATCTGTGCCCTCTGGTCCGAGACTCCCCCACTATAGGAAACATCCTCTCCACATCCACTCTATCGGTGTCCTCTGGTCCTAGACTCCCCCACTATAGGAAACATCCTCTCCACATCCACTCTAGCTGTGTCCTCTGGTCCGAGACTCCCCCACTATAGGAAACATCCTCTCCATATCCACTCTATCTGTGTCCTCTGGTCCTAGACTCCCCCAATATAGGAAACATCCTCTCCACATCCACTCTATCTGTGTCCTCTGGTCGTAGACTCCTCCACTGAAGGAAACATCCTCTCCACATCCACTCTATCTGTGTCCTCTGGTCCTAGACTCCTCCACTATAGGAAACATCCTCTCCACATCCACTCTATCTGTGTCCTCTGGTCCTAGACTCCTCCACTGAAGGAAACATCCTCTCCACATCCAGTCTATCTGTGTTCCCTGGTCCTAGACTCCCCCACTATAGGAAACATCCTCTCCACATCCACTCTATCTGTGTCCTCTGGTCCCAGACTCCCCCACTATAGGAAACATACTCTCCACATCCACTCTATCTGTGTCCTCTGGTCCTGGACTCCCCCACTATAGGAAACATCCTCTCCACATCCACTCTATCTGTGTCCTCTGGTCCCAGACTCCCCCACTATAGGAAACATCCTCTCCACATCCACTCTATCTGTGTCCCCTGGTCCTAGACACCCCACTATAGGAAACATCCTCTCCACGTCCACTCTATCTGTGCTCTCTGGTCCGAGACTCCCCCACTATAGGAAACATCCTCTCCACATCCACTCTATCTGTGCCCTCTGGTCCGAGACTCCCCCACTATAGGAAACATCCTCTCCACATCCACTCTATCTGTGTCCTCTGGTCCTAGACTCCCCCACTATAGGAAACATCCTCTCCACATCCACTCTAGCTGTGTCCTCTGGTCCGAGACTCCCCCACTGTAGGAAACATCCTCTCCATGTCCACTCTATCTGTGTCCCCTGGTCCTAGACACCCCACTATAGGAAACATCCTCTCCACGTCCACTCTATCTGTGCTCTCTGGTCCGAGACTCCCCCACTATAGGAAACATCCTCTCCACATCCAGTCTATCTGTGCCCTCTGGTCCGAGACTCCCCCACTATAGGAAACATCCTCTCCACATCCACTCTATCGGTGTCCTCTGGTCCTAGACTCCCCCACTATAGGAAACATCCTCTCCACATCCACTCTAGCTGTGTCCTCTGGTCCGAGACTCCCCCACTATAGGAAACATCCTCTCCATATCCACTCTATCTGTGTCCTCTGGTCCTAGACTCCCCCAATATAGGAAACATCCTCTCCACATCCACTCTATCTGTGTCCTCTGGTCGTAGACTCCTCCACTGAAGGAAACATCCTCTCCACATCCACTCTATCTGTGTCCTCTGGTCCTAGACTCCTCCACTATAGGAAACATCCTCTCCACATCCACTCTATCTGTGTCCTCTGGTCCTAGACTCCTCCACTGAAGGAAACATCCTCTCCACATCCAGTCTATCTGTGTCCTCTGGTCCTAGACTCCTCCACTGAAGGAAACATCCTCTCCACATCCACTCTATCTGTGTCCTCTGGTCCTAGACTCCCCCACTGTAGGAAACATCCTCTCCACATCCACTCTATCTGTGTCCTCTGGTCCTAGACTCCCCCACTATAGGAAAGATCCTCTCCACATCCACTCTATCTGTGTCCTCTGGTCCTAGACTCCCCCACTATAGGAAACATCCGCTCCACATCCACTCTATCTGTGTCCTCTGGTCGTAGACTCCTCCACTGAAGGAAACATCCTCTCCACATCCACTCTATCTGTGTCCTCTGGTCCTAGACTCCTCCACTGAAGGAAACATCCTCTCCACATCCACTCTATCTGTGTCCTCTGGTCCTAGACTCCTCCACTATAGGAAACATCCTCTCCACATCCACTCTATCTGTGTCCTCTGGTCCTAGACTCCTCCACTGAAGGAAACATCCTCTCCACATCCACTCTATCTGTGGTCCTAGACTCCCCCACTGTAGGAAACATCCTCTCCACATCCACTCTATCTGTGTCCTCTGGTCCTAGACTCCCCCACTATAGGAAACATCCTCTCCACATCCACTCTATCGGTGTCCTCTGGTCCTAGACTCCTCCACTATAGTAAACATCCTCTCCACATCCACTCTATCTGTGTCCTCTGGTCCTAGACTCCCCCACTATAGGAAACATCCTCTCCACATCCACTCTATCTGTGTCCTCTGGTCCCAGACTCCCCACTATAGGAAACATCCTCCCCACATCCACTGTATCTGTGTCCTCTGGTCCTAGACTCCCCCACTACAGGAAACATCCTCTCCACATCCACTCTATCTGTGTCCTCTGGTCCCAGACTCCCCCACTATAGGAAACATCCTCTCCACATCCACTCTATCTGTGTCCCCTGGTCCTAGACACCCCACTATAGGAAACATCCTCTCCACGTCCACTCTATCTGTGCTCTCTGGTCCGAGACTCCCCCACTATAGGAAACATCCTCTCCACATCCACTCTATCTGTGCCCTCTGGTCCGAGACTCCCCCACTATAGGAAACATCCTCTCCACATCCACTCTATCTGTGTCCTCTGGTCCTAGACTCCCCCACTATAGGAAACATCCTCTCCACATCCACTCTAGCTGTGTCCTCTGGTCCGAGACTCCCCCACTGTAGGAAACATCCTCTCCATGTCCACTCTATCTGTGCCCTCTGGTCCTAGACTCCCCCAATATAGGAAACATCCTCTCCACATCCACTCTATCTGTGTCCTCTGGTCGTAGACTCCTCCACTGAAGGAAACATCCTCTCCACATCCACTCTATCTGTGTCCTCTGGTCCTAGACTCCTCCACTATAGGAAACATCCTCTCCACATCCACTCTATCTGTGTCCTCTGGTCCTAGACTCCTCCACTGAAGGAAACATCCTCTCCAAATCCACTCTATCTGTGTCCTCTGGTCCTAGACTCCTCCACTATAGGAAACATCCTCTCCACATCCACTCTATCTGTGTCCTCTGGTCCTAGACTCCTCCACTGAAGGAAACATCCTCTCCACATCCACTCTATCTGTGGTCCAAGACTCCACCACTGTAGGAAACATCCTCTCCACATCCACTCTATCTGTGTCCTCTGGTCCTAGACACCCCCACTATAGGAAACATCCTCTCCACATCCACTCTATCTGTGTCCCCTGGTCCTAGACTCCCCCACTATAGGAAACATCCTCTCCACATCCACTCTATCTGTGTCCTCTGGTCCTAGACTCCTCCACTATAGTAAACATCCTCTCCACGTCCACTCTATCTGTATCCTCTGGTCCTAGACTCCCCACTATAGGAAACATTCTCTCCACATCCACTCTATCAGTGTCCTCTGGTCCTAGACTCCCCCACTATAGGAAACATCCTCCCCACATCCACTCTATCTGTGTCCTCTGGTCCTAGACTCCCCCACTATAGGAAACATCCTCTACACATCCACTCTATCTGTGTCCTCTGGTCCGAGACTCCCCCACTACAGGAATCATCCTCTCCACATCCACTCTATCTGTGTCCTCTGGTCCGAGACTCCCCCACTATAGGAAACATCCTCCCCACATTCACTCTATCTGTGTCCTCTGGTCCTAGACTCCCCCACTATAGGAAACATCCTCTCCACATCCACTCTATCTGTGTCCTCTGGTCCGAGACTCCCCCACTATAGGAAACATCCTCTCCACATCCACTCTATCTGTGTCCTCTGGTCCTAGACTCCCCCACTATAGGAAACATCCTCTCCACATCCACTCTATCTGTGTCCTCTGGTCCCAGACTCCCCACTATAGGAAACATCCTCCCCACATCCACTCTATCTGTGTCCTCTGGTCCTAGACTCCTCCACTATAGGAAACATCCTCTCCACATCCACTCTATCTGTGTCCTCTGGTCCTAGACTCCTCCACTGAAGGAAACATCCTCTCCACATCCACTCTATCTGTGGTCCTAGACTCCCCCACTGTAGGAAACATCCTCTCCACATCCACTCTATCTGTGTCCTCTGGTCCTAGACTCCCCCACTATAGGAAACATCCTCTCCACATCCACTCTATCGGTGTCCTCTGGTCCTAGACTCCTCCACTATAGTAAACATCCTCTCCACATCCACTCTATCTGTGTCCTCTGGTCCTAGACTCCCCCACTATAGGAAACATCCTCTCCACATCCACTCTATCTGTGTCCTCTGGTCCCAGACTCCCCACTATAGGAAACATCCTCCCCACATCCACTGTATCTGTGTCCTCTGGTCCTAGACTCCCCCACTACAGGAAACATCCTCTCCACATCCACTCTATCTGTGTCCTCTGGTCCCAGACTCCCCCACTATAGGAAACATCCTCTCCACATCCACTCTATCTGTGTCCCCTGGTCCTAGACACCCCACTATAGGAAACATCCTCTCCACGTCCACTCTATCTGTGCTCTCTGGTCCGAGACTCCCCCACTATAGGAAACATCCTCTCCACATCCACTCTATCTGTGCCCTCTGGTCCGAGACTCCCCCACTATAGGAAACATCCTCTCCACATCCACTCTATCTGTGTCCTCTGGTCCTAGACTCCCCCACTATAGGAAACATCCTCTCCACATCCACTCTAGCTGTGTCCTCTGGTCCGAGACTCCCCCACTGTAGGAAACATCCTCTCCATGTCCACTCTATCTGTGTCCTCTGGTCCTAGACTCCCCCAATATAGGAAACATCCTCTCCACATCCACTCTATCTGTGTCCTCTGGTCGTAGACTCCTCCACTGAAGGAAACATCCTCTCCACATCCACTCTATCTGTGTCCTCTGGTCCTAGACTCCTCCACTATAGGAAACATCCTCTCCACATCCACTCTATCTGTGTCCTCTGGTCCTAGACTCCTCCACTGAAGGAAACATCCTCTCCAAATCCACTCTATCTGTGTCCTCTGGTCCTAGACTCCTCCACTATAGGAAACATCCTCTCCACATCCACTCTATCTGTGTCCTCTGGTCCTAGACTCCTCCACTGAAGGAAACATCCTCTCCACATCCACTCTATCTGTGGTCCAAGACTCCACCACTGTAGGAAACATCCTCTCCACATCCACTCTATCTGTGTCCTCTGGTCCTAGACACCCCCACTATAGGAAACATCCTCTCCACATCCACTCTATCTGTGTCCCCTGGTCCTAGACTCCCCCACTATAGGAAACATCCTCTCCACATCCACTCTATCTGTGTCCTCTGGTCCTAGACTCCTCCACTATAGTAAACATCCTCTCCACGTCCACTCTATCTGTATCCTCTGGTCCTAGACTCCCCACTATAGGAAACATTCTCTCCACATCCACTCTATCAGTGTCCTCTGGTCCTAGACTCCCCCACTATAGGAAACATCCTCCCCACATCCACTCTATCTGTGTCCTCTGGTCCTAGACTCCCCCACTATAGGAAACATCCTCTACACATCCACTCTATCTGTGTCCTCTGGTCCGAGACTCCCCCACTACAGGAATCATCCTCTCCACATCCACTCTATCTGTGTCCTCTGGTCCGAGACTCCCCCACTATAGGAAACATCCTCCCCACATTCACTCTATCTGTGTCCTCTGGTCCTAGACTCCCCCACTATAGGAAACATCCTCTCCACATCCACTCTATCTGTGTCCTCTGGTCCGAGACTCCCCCACTATAGGAAACATCCTCTCCACATCCACTCTATCTGTGTCCTCTGGTCCTAGACTCCCCCACTATAGGAAACATCCTCTCCACATCCACTCTATCTGTGTCCTCTGGTCCCAGACTCCCCACTATAGGAAACATCCTCCCCACATCCACTCTATCTGTGTCCTCTGGTCCTAGACTCCCCCACTATAGGAAACATCCTCCCCAAATCCACTCTATCTGTGTCCTCTGGTCCTAGACTCCCCCACTATAGGAAACATCCTCTCCACATCCACTCTATCTGTGTCCTCTGGTCCCAGACTCCCCACTATAGGAAACATCCTCCCCACATCCACTCTATCTGTGTCCTCTGGTCCTAGACTCCCCCACTACAGGAAACATCCTCTCCACATCCACTCTATCTGTGTCCTCTGGTCCTAGAGTCCCCCACTATAGGAAACATCCTCTCCACATCCACTCTATCTGTGTCCTCTGGTCCTGGACTCCCCCACTATAGGAAACATCCTCTCCACATCCACTCTATCTGTGTCCTCTGGTCCCAGACTCCCCCACTATAGGAAACATCCTCTCCACATCCACTCTATCTGTGTCCCCTGGTCCTAGATACCCCACTATAGGAAACATCCTCTCCACGTCCACTCTATCTGTGCTCTCTGGTCCGAGACTCCCCCACTATAGGAAACATCCTCTCCACACCCACTCTAGCTGTGTCCTCTGGTCCGAGACTCCCCGACTATAGGAAACATCCTCTCCATATCCACTCTATCTGTGTCCTCTGGTCCTAGACTCCCCCACTATAGGAAACATCCTCCCCACATCCACTCTATCTGTGTCCTCTGGTCCTAGACTCCCCCACTATAGGAAACATCCTCTCCACATCCACTCTATCTGTGTCCTCTGGTCCCAGACTCCCCACTATAGGAAACATCCTCCCCACATCCACTCTATCTGTGTCCTCTGGTCCTAGACTCCCCCACTACAAGAAACATCCTCTCCACATCCACTCTATCTGTGTCCTCTGGTCCTAGAGTCCCCCACTATAGGAAACATCCTCTCCACATCCACTCTATCTGTGCCCCTGGTCCTAGACTCCCCCACTATAGGAAACATCCTCTCCACATCCACTCCATCTGTGTCCTCTGGTCCCAGACTCCCCCACTATAGGAAACATCCTCTCCACATCCACTCTATCTGTGTCCTCTGGTCCTGGACTCCCCCACTATAGGAAACATCCTCTCCACATCCACTCTATCTGTGTCCTCTGGTCCCGGACTCCCCCACTATAGGAAACATCCTCTCCACATCCACTCTATCTGTGTCCCCTGGTCCTAGATACCCCACTATAGGAAACATCCTCTCCACGTCCACTCTATATGTGCTCTCTGGTCCGAGACTCCCCCACTATAGGAAACATCCTCTCCACACCCACTCTAGCTGTGTCCTCTGGTCTGAGACTCCCCCCACTATAGGAAACATCCTCTCCATATCCACTCTATCTGTGTCCTCTGGTCCTAGACTCCCCCACTATAGGAAACATCCTCCCCACATCCACTCTATCTGTGTCCTCTGGTCCTAGACTCCCCCACTATAGGAAACATCCTCTCCACATCCACTATATCTGTGTCCTCTGGTCCCAGACTCCCCACTATAGGAAACATCCTCCCCACATCCACTCTATCTGTGTCCTCTGGTCCTAGACTCCCCCACTACAGGAAACATCCTCTCCACATCCACTGTATCTGTGTCCTCTGGTCCTAGAGTCCCCCACTATAGGATACATCCTCTCCACATCCACTCTATCTGTGCCCCTGGTCCTAGACTCCCCCACTATAGGAAACATCCTCTCCACATCCACTCCATCTGTGTCCTCTGGTCCCAGACTCCCCCACTATAGGAAACATCCTCTCCACATCCACTCTATCTGTGTCCTCTGGTCCCAGACTCCCCCACTATAGGAAACATCCTCTCCACATCCACTGTATCTGTGTCCCCTGGTCCTAGACACCCCACTATAGGAAACATCCTCTCCACGTCCACTCTATCTGTGCTCTCTGGTCCGAGACTCCCCCACTATAGGAAACATCCTCTCCACATCCACTCTATCTGTGCCCTCTGGTCCGAGACTCCCCCACTATAGGAAACATCCTCTCCACATCCACTCTATCGGTGTCCTCTGGTCCTAGACTCCCCCACTATAGGAAACATCCTCTCCACATCCACTCTAGCTGTGACCTCTGGTCCGAGACTCCCCCACTATAGGAAACATCCTCTCCATATCCACTCTCTCTGTGTCCTCTGGTCCTAGACTCCCCCAATATAGGAAACATCCTCTCCACATCCACTCTATCTGTGTCCTCTGGTCGTAGACTCCTCCACTGAAGGAAACATCCTCTCCACATCCACTCTATCTGTGTCCTCTGGTCCTAGACTCCTCCACTATAGGAAACATCCTCTCCACATCCACTCTATCTGTGTCCTCTGGTCCTAGACTCCTCCACTGAAGGAAACATCCTCTCCACATCCAGTCTATCTGTGTCCTCTGGTCCTAGACTCCTCCACTGAAGGAAACATCCTCTCCACATCCACTCTATCTGTGGTCCTAGACTCCCCCACTGTAGGAAACATCCTCTCCACATCCACTCTATCTGTGTCCTCTGGTCCTAGACTCCCCCACTATAGGAAACATCCTCTCCACATCCACTCTATCTGTGTCCTCTGGTCCTAGACTCCCCCACTATAGGAAACATCCTCTCCACATCCACTCTATCTGTGTCCGCTGGTCGTAGACTCCTCCACTGAAGGAAACATCCTCTCCACATCCACTCTATCTGTGTCCTCTGGTCCTAGACTCCTCCACTGAAGGAAACATCCTCTCCACATCCACTCTATCTGTGTCCTCTGGTCCTAGACTCCACTATAGGAAACATCCTCTCCACATCCACTCTATCTGTGTCCTCTGGTCCTAGACTCCTCCACTGAAGGAAACATCCTCTCCACATCCACTCTATCTGTGGTCCTAGACTCCCCCACTGTAGGAAACATCCTCTCCACATCCACTCTATCTGTGTCCTCTGGTCCTAGACTCCCCCACTATAGGAAACATCCTCTCCACATCCACTCTATCGGTGTCCTCTGGTCCTAGACTCCTCCACTATAGTAAACATCCTCTCCACATCCACTCTATCTGTGTCCTCTGGTCCTAGACTCCCCCACTATAGGAAACATCCTCTCCACATCCACTCTATCTGTGTCCCCTGGTCCTAGACTCCCCCACTATAGGAAACATCCTCTCCACATCCACTCTATCTGTGTCCTCTGGTCCTGGACTCCCCCACTATAGGAAACATCCTCTCCACATCCACTCTATCTGTGTCCTCTGGTCCCAGACTCCCCCACTATAGGAAACATCCTCTCCACATCCACTCTATCTGTGTCCCCTGGTCCTAGACACCCCACTATAGGAAACATCCTCTCCACGTCCACTCTATCTGTGCTCTCTGGTCCGAGACTCCCCCACTATAGGAAACATCCTCTCCACATCCACTCTATCTGTGCCCTCTGGTCCGAGACTCCCCCACTATAGGAAACATCCTCTCCACATCCACTCTATCTGTGTCCTCAGGTCCTAGACTCCCCCACTATAGGAAACATCCTCTCCACATCCACTCTAGCTGTGTCCTCTGGTCCGAGACTCCCCCACTATAGGAAACATCCTCTCCATGTCCACTCTATCTGTGTCCTCTGGTCCTAGACTCCCCCAATATAGGAAACATCCTCTCCACATCCACTCTATCTGTGTCCTCTGGTCGTAGACTCCTCCACTGAAGGAAACATCCTCTCCACATCCACTCTATCTGTGTCCTCTGGTCCTAGACTCCTCCACTATAGGAAACATCCTCTCCACATCCACTCTATCTGTGTCCTCTGGTCCTAGACTCCTCCACTGAAGGAAACATCCTCTCCAAATCCACTCTATCTGTGTCCTCTGGTCCTAGACTCCTCCACTATAGGAAACATCCTCTCCACATCCACTCTATCTGTGTCCTCTGGTCCTAGACTCCTCCACTGAAGGAAACATCCTCTCCACATCCACTCTATCTGTGGTCCAAGACTCCACCACTGTAGGAAACATCCTCTCCACATCCACTCTATCTGTGTCCTCTGGTCCTAGACTCCCCCACTATAGGAAACATCCTCTCCACATCCACTCTATCTGTGTCCTCTGGTCCTAGACACCCCCACTATAGGAAACATCCTCTCCACATCCACTCTATCTGTGTCCTCTGGTCCTAGACACCCCCACTATAGGAAACATCCTCTCCACATCCACTCTATCTGTGTCCCCTGGTCCTAGACTCCCCCACTATAGGAAACATCCTCTCCACATCCACTCTATCTGTGTCCTCTGGTCCTAGACTCCTCCACTATAGTAAACATCCTCTCCACGTCCACTCTATCTGTATCCTCTGGTCCTAGACTCCCCACTATAGGAAACATTCTCTCCACATCCACTCTATCAGTGTCCTCTGGTCCTAGACTCCCCCACTATAGGAAACATCCTCCCCACATCCACTCTATCTGTGTCCTCTGGTCCTAGACTCCCCCACTATAGGAAACATCCTCTACACATCCACTCTATCTGTGCTCTCTGGTCCGAGACTCCCCCACTATAGGAAACATCCTCTCCACATCCACTCTATCTGTGCCCTCTGGTCCGACACTCCCCCACTATAGGAAACATCCTCTCCACATCCACTCTATCGGTGTCCTCTGGTCCTAGACTCCCCCACTATAGGAAACATCCTCTCCACATCCACTCTAGCTGTGTCCTCTGGTCCGAGACTCCCCCACTATAGGAAACATCCTCTCCATATCCACTCTATCTGTGTCCTCTGGTCCTAGACTCCCCCAATATAGGAAACATCCTCTCCACATCCACTCTATCTGTGTCCTCTGGTCGTAGACTCCTCCACTGAAGGAAACATCCTCTCCACATCCACTCTATCTGTGTCCTCTGGTCCTAGACTCCTCCACTATAGGAAACATCCTCTCCACATCCACTCTATCTGTGTCCTCTGGTCCTAGACTCCTCCACTGAAGGAAACATCCTCTCCACATCCACTCTATCTGTGGTCCTAGACTCCCCCACTGTAGGAAACATCCTCTCCACATCCAATCTATCTGTGTCCTCTGGTCCTAGACTCCCCCACTATAGGAAACATCCTCTCCACATCCACTCTATCTGTGTCCTCTGGTCCTAGACTCCCCCACTATAGGAAACATCCTCTCCACATCCACTCTATCTGTGTCCTCTGGTCGTAGACTCCTCCACTGAAGGAAACATCCTCTCCACATCCACTCTATCTGTGTCCTCTGGTCCTAGACTCCTCCACTGAAGGAAACATCCTCTCCACATCCACTCTATCTGTGTCCTCTGGTCCTAGACTCCTCCACTATAGGAAACATCCTCTCCACATCCACTCTATCGGTGTCCTCTGGTCCTAGACTCCTCCACTGAAGGAAACATCCTCTCCACATCCACTCTATCTGTGTCCTCTGGTCCTAGACTCCTCCACTATAGGAAACATCCTCTCCACATCCACTCTATCTGTGTCCTCTGGTCCTAGACTCCTCCACTGAAGGAAACATCCTCTCCACATCCAGTCTATCTGTGTCCTCTGGTCCTAGACTCCTCCACTGAAGGAAACATCCTCTCCACATCCACTCTATCTGTGGTCCTAGACTCCCCCACTGTAGGAAACATCCTCTCCACATCCACTCTATCTGTGTCCTCGGGTCCTAGACTCCCCCACTATAGGAAACATCCTCTCCACATCCACTCTATCGGTGTCCTCTGGTCCTAGACTCCTCCACTATAGTAAACATCCTCTCCACATCCACTCTATCTGTGTCCTCTGGTCCTAGACTCCCCCACTATAGGAAACATCCTCTCCACATCCACTCTATCTGTGTCCCCTGGTCCTAGACTCCCCCACTATAGGAAACATCCTCTCCACATCCACTCTATCTGTGTCCTCTGGTCCTGGACTCCCCCACTATAGGAAACATCCTCTCCACATCCACTCTATCTGTGTCCTCTGGTCCCAGACTCCCCCACTATAGGAAACATCCTCTCCACATCCACTCTATCTGTGTCCCCTGGTCCTAGACACCCCACTATAGGAAACATCCTCTCCACGTCCACTCTATCTGTGCTCTCTGGTCCGAGACTCCCCCACTATAGGAAACATCCTCTCCACATCCACTCTATCTGTGCCCTCTGGTCCGAGACTCCCCCACTATAGGAAACATCCTCTCCACATCCACTCTATCTGTGTCCTCTGGTCCTAGACTCCCCCACTATAGGAAACATCCTCTCCACATCCACTCTAGCTGTGTCCTCTGGTCCGAGACTCCCCCACTATAGGAAACATCCTCTCCATGTCCACTCTATCTGTGTCCTCTGGTCCTAGACTCCCCCAATATAGGAAACATCCTCTCCACATCCACTCTATCTGTGTCCTCTGGTCGTAGACTCCTCCACTGAAGGAAACATCCTCTCCACATCCACTCTATCTGTGTCCTCTGGTCCTAGACTCCTCCACTATAGGAAACATCCTCTCCACATCCACTCTATCTGTGTCCTCTGGTCCTAGACTCCTCCACTGAAGGAAACATCCTCTCCACATCCACTCTATCTGTGGTCCAAGACTCCACCACTGTAGGAAACATCCTCTCCACATCCACTCTATCTGTGTCCTCTGGTCCTAGACTCCCCCACTATAGGAAACATCCTCTCCACATCCACTCTATCTGTGTCCTCTGGTCCTAGACACCCCCACTATAGGAAACATCCTCTCCACATCCACTCTATCTGTGTCCTCTGGTCCTAGACACCCCCACTATAGGAAACATCCTCTCCACATCCACTCTATCTGTGTCCCCTGGTCCTAGACTCCCCCACTATAGGAAACATCCTCTCCACATCCACTCTATCTGTGTCCTCTGGTCCTAGACTCCTCCACTATAGTAAACATCCTCTCCACGTCCACTCTATCTGTATCCTCTGGTCCTAGACTCCCCACTATAGGAAACATTCTCTCCACATCCACTCTATCAGTGTCCTCTGGTCCTAGACTCCCCCACTATAGGAAACATCCTCCCCACATCCACTCTATCTGTGTCCTCTGGTCCTAGACTCCCCCACTATAGGAAACATCCTCTACACATCCACTCTATCTGTGTCCTCTGGTCCGAGACTCCCCCACTACAGGAATCATCCTCTCCACATCCACTCTATCTGTGTCCTCTGGTCTGAGACTCCCCCACTATAGGAAACATCCTCCCCACATCCACTCTATCTGTGTCCTCTGGTTCTAGACTCCCCCACTATAGGAAACATCCTCTCCACATCCACTCTATCTGTGTCCTCTGGTCCGAGACTCCCCCACTATAGGAAACATCCTCTCCACATCCACTCTATCTGTGTCCTCTGGTCCTAGACTCCCCCACTATAGGAAACATCCTCTCCACATCCACTCTATCTGTGTCCTCTGGTCCCAGACTCCCCACTATAGGAAACATCCTCTCCACATCCACTCTATCTGTGTCCTCTGGTCCCAGACTCCCCACTATAGGAAACATCCTCCCCACATCCACTCTATCTGTGTCCTCTGGTCCTAGACTCCCCCACTACAGGAAACATCCTCTCCACATCCACTCTATCTGTGTCCTCTGGTCCTAGAGTCCCCCACTATAGGAAACATCCTCTCCACATCCACTGTATCTGTGTCCCCTGGTCCTAGACACCCCACTATAGGAAACATCCTCTCCACATCCACTCTATCTGTGTCCTCTGGTCCCAGACTCCCCCACTATAGGAAACATCCTCTCCACATCCACTCTATCGGTGTCCTCTGGTCCTGGACTCCCCCACTATAGGAAACATCCTCTCCACATCCACTCTATCTGTGTCCTCTGGTCCCAGACTCCCCCACTATAGGAAACATCCTCTCCACATCCACTCTATCTGTGTCCCCTGGTCCTAGACACCCCAGTATAGGAAACATCCTCTCCACGTCCACTCTATCTGTGCTCTCTGGTCCGAGATTCCCCCACTATAGGAAACATCCTCTCCACATCCACTCTATCTGTGCCCTCTGGTCCGAGACTCCCCCACTATAGGAAACATCCTCTCCACATCCACTCTATCGGTGTCCTCTGGTCCTAGACTCCCCCACTATAGGAAACATCCTCTCCACATCCACTCTAGCTGTGTCCTCTGGTCCGAGACTCCCCCACTATAGGAAACATCCTCTCCATATCCACTCTATCTGTGTCCTCTGGTCCTAGACTCCCCCACTATAGGAAACATCCTCTCCACATCCACTCTATCTGTGTCCTCTGGTCCGAGACTCCCCCACTATAGGAAACATCCTCTCCACATCCACTCTATCTGTGTCCTCTGGTCCTAGACTCCCCCACTATAGGAAACATCCTCTCCACATCCACTCTATCTGTGTCCTCTGGTCCCAGACTCCCCATTATAGGAAACATCCTCCCCACATCCACTCTATCTGTGTCCTCTGGTCCTAGACTCCCCCACTATAGGAAACATCCTCCCCACATCCACTCTATCTGTGTCCTCTGGTCCTAGACTCCCCCACTATAGGAAACATCCTCTCCACATCCACTCTATCTGTGTCCTCTGGTCCCAGACTCCCCACTATAGGAAACATCCTCCCCACATCCACTCTATCTGTGTCCTCTGGTCCTAGACTCCCCCACTACAGGAAACATCCTCTCCACATCCACTCTATCTGTGTCCTCTGGTCCTAGAGTCCCCCACTATAGGAAACATCCTCTCCACATCCACTCTATCTGTGTCCCCTGGTCCTAGACTCCCCCACTATAGGAAACATCCTCTCCACATCCACTCTATCTGTGTCCTCTGGTCCCAGACTCCCGCACTATAGGAAACATCCTCTCCACATCCACTCTATCTGTGTCCTCTGGTCCTGGACTCCCCCACTATAGGAAACATCCTCTCCACATCCACTCTATCTGTGTCCCCTGGTCCTAGACACCCCACTATAGGAAACATCCTCTCCACGTCCACTCTATCTGTGCTCTCTGGTCCGAGACTCCCCCACTATAGGAAACATCCTCTCCACATCCACTCTATCTGTGCCCTCTGGTCCGAGACTCCCCCACTATAGGAAACATCCTCTCCACATCCACTCTATCTGTGCCCTCTGGTCCGAGACTCCCCCACTATAGGAAACATCCTCTCCACATCCACTCTATCTGTGTCCTCTGGTCCCAGACTCCCCCACTATAGGAAACATCCTCTCCACAACCACTCTATCTGTGTCCCCTGGTCCTAGACACCCCACTATAGGAAACATCCTCTCCACGTCCACTCTATCTGTGTCCTCTGGTCCGAGACTCCCCCACTATAGGAAACATCCTCTCCACGTCCACTCTATCTCTGTCCTCTGGTCCGAGACTCCCCCACTATAGGAAACATCCTCTCCACATCCACTCTATCTATGCCCTCTGGTCCGAGACTCCCCCACTATAGGAAACATCCTCTCCACATCCACTCTATCTGTGTCCTCTGGTCCTAGACTCCCCCACTATAGGAAACATCCTCTCCACATCCACTCTATCTGTGTCCCCTGGTCCTAGACACCCCACTATAGGAAACATCCTCTCCACGTCCACTCTATCTGTGTCTGGTCCGAGACTCCCCCACTATAGGAAACATCCTCTCCACATCCACTCTATCTGTGCCCTCTGGTCCGAGACTCCCCCACTATAGGAAACATCCTCTCCACATCCACTCTATCTGTGTCCTCTGGTCCGAGACTCCCCCACTATAGGAAACATCCTCTCCACATCCACTCTATCTGTGTCCTCTGGTCCCAGACTCCCCCCAGTATAGGAAACATCCTCTCCACATGCACTCTATCTGTGTCCTCTGGTCCCAGACTCCCCCCACTATAGGAAACTTCCTCTCCACATCCACTATATCTGTGTCCTCTGGTCCCAGATTCCCCCCAGTATAGGAAACATCCTCTCCACATCCACTCTATCTGTGTCCTCTGGTCCTAGACTCCTCCACTGAAGGAAACATCCTCTCCACATCCACTCTATCTGTGTCCTCTGGTCCTAGACTCCTCCACTATAGGAAACATCCTCCCCACATCCACTCTATCTGTGTCCTCTGGTCCTAGACTCCTCCACTGAAGGAAACATCCTCTCCACATCCACTCTATCTGTGGTCCTAGACTCCCCCTCTGTAGGAAACATCCTCTCCACATCCACTCTATCTGTGTCCTCTGGTCCTAGACTCCCCCACTATAGGAAACATCCTCTCCACATCCACTCTATCTGTGTCCTCTAGTCCTAGACTCCTCTACTATAGTAAACATCCTCTCCACATCCACTCTATCTGTGTCCTCTGGTCCTAGACTCCCCCACTATAGGAAACATCCTCTCCACATCCACTCTATCTGTGTCCTCTGGTCCTAGACTCCTCCACTATAGTAAACATCCTCTCCACATCCACTGTATCTGTGTCCTCTGGTCCTAGACTCCCACACTGTAGGAAACATCCTCTCCACATACACTCTATCTGTGTCCTCTGGTCCTAGACACCCCCACTATAGGAAACATCCTCTCCACATCCACTCTATCTGTGTCCCCTGGTCCTAGACTCCCCCACTATAGGAAACATCCTCTCCACATCCACTCTATCTGTGGTCCTAGACTCCCCCACTGTAGGAAACATCCTCTCCACATCCACTCTATCTGTGTCCTCTGGTCCTAGACTCCCCCACTATAGGAAACATCCTCTCCACATCCACTCTATCTGTGTCCTCTGGTCCCAGACTCCCGCACTATAGGAAACATCCTCTCCACATCCACTCTATCTGTGTCCTCTGGTCCTGGACTCCCCCACTATAGGAAACATCCTCTCCACATCCACTCTATCTGTGTCCCCTGGTCCTAGACACCCCACTATAGGAAACATCCTCTCCACGTCCACTCTATCTGTGCTCTCTGGTCCGAGACTCCCCCACTATAGGAAACATCCTCTCCACATCCACTCTATCTGTGCCCTCTGGTCCGAGACTCCCCCACTATAGGAAACATCCTCTCCACATCCACTCTATCTGTGCCCTCTGGTCCGAGACTCCCCCACTATAGGAAACATCCTCTCCACATCCACTCTATCTGTGTCCTCTGGTCCCAGACTCCCCCACTATAGGAAACATCCTCTCCACAACCACTCTATCTGTGTCCCCTGGTCCTAGACACACCACTATAGGAAACATCCTCTCCACGTCCACTCTATCTGTGTCCTCTGGTCCGAGACTCCCCCACTATAGGAAACATCCTCTCCACGTCCACTCTATCTGTGTCCTCTGGTCCGAGACTCCCCCACTATAGGAAACATCCTCTCCACATCCACTCTATCTGTGCCCTCTGGTCCGAGACTCCCCCACTATAGGAAACATCCTCTCCACATCCACTCTATCTGTGTCCTCTGGTCCTAGACTCCCCCACTATAGGAAACATCCTCTCCACATCCACTCTATCTGTGTCCCCTGGTCCTAGACACCCCACTATAGGAAACATCCTCTCCACGTCCACTCTATCTGTGTCTGGTCCGAGACTCCCCCACTAAAGGAAACATCCTCTCCACATCCACTCTATCTGTGCCCTCTGGTCCGAGACTCCCCCACTATAGGAAACATCCTCTCCACATCCACTCTATCTGTGTCCTCTGGTCCGAGACTCCCCCACTATAGGAAACATCCTCTCCACATCCACTCTATCTGTGTCCTCTGGTCCCAGACTCCCCCCAGTATAGGAAACATCCTCTCCACATCCACTCTATCTGTGTCCTCTGGTCCCAGATTCCCCCCACTATAGGAAACATCCTCTCCACATCCACTATATCTGTGTCCTCTGGTCCCAGATTCCCCCCAGTATAGGAAACATCCTCTCCACATCCACTCTATCTGTGTCCTCTGCTCCTAGACTCCTCCACTGAAGGAAACATCCTCTCCACATCCACTCTATCTGTGTCCTCTGGTCCTAGACTCCTACACTATAGGAAACATCCTCTCCACATCCACTCTATCTGTGTCCTCTGGTCCTAGACTCCTCCACTGAAGGAAACATCCTCTCCACATCCACTCTATCTGTGGTCCTAGACTCCCCCTCTGTAGGAAACATCCTCTCCACATCCACTCTATCTGTGTCCTCTGGTCCTAGACTCCCCCACTATAGGAAACATCCTCTCCACATCCACTCTATCTGTGTCCTCTGGTCCTAGACTCCTCTACTATAGTAAACATCCTCTCCACATCCACTCTATCTGTGTCCTCTGGTCCTAGACTCCCCCACTATAGGAAACATCCTCTCCACATCCACTCTATCTGTGTCCTCTGGTCCTAGACTCCTCCACTATAGTAAACATCCTCTCCACATCCACTGTATCTGTGTCCTCTGGTCCTAGACTCCCCCACTGTAGGAAACATCCTCTCCACATCCACTCTATCTGTTTCCTCTGGTCCTAGACACCCCCACTATAGGAAACATCCTCTCCACATCCACTCTATCTGTGTCCCCTGGTCCTAGACTCCCCCACTATAGGAAACATCCTCTCCACATCCACTCTATCTGTGGTCCTAGACTCCCCCACTGTAGGAAACATCCTCTCCACATCCACTCTATCTGTGTCCTCTGGTCCTAGACTCCCCCACTATAGGAAACATCCTCTCCACATCCACTCTATCTGTGTCCTCTGGTCCTAGACTCCTCCACTATAGTATACATCCTCACCACATCCACTCTATCTGTGTCCTCTGGTCCTAGACTCCCCCACTATAGGAAACATCCTCTCCACATCCACTCTATCTGTGTCCTCTGGTCGTAGACTCCTCCACTGAAGGAAACATCCTCTCCACATCCACTCTATCTGTGTCCTCTGGTCCTAGACTCCTCCACTATAGGAAACATCCTCTCCACATCCACTCTATCTGTGTCCTCTGGTCCTAGACTCCTCCACTGAAGGAAACATCCTCTCCACATGCACTCTATCTGTGGTCCTAGACTCCCCCACTGTAGGAAACATCCTCTCCACATCCACTCTATCTGTGTCCTCTGGTCCTAGACTCCCCCACTATAGGAAACATCCTCTCCACATCCACTCTATCTGTGTCCTCTGGTCCTAGACTCCTCCACTGAAGGAAACATCCTCTCCACATCCACTCTATCTGTGGTCCTAGACTCCCCCTCTGTAGGAAAGATCCTCTCCACATCCACTCTATCTGTGTCCTCTTGTCCTAGACTCCCCCACTATAGGAAACATCCTCTCCACATCCACTCTATCTGTGTCCTCTGGTCCTAGACTCCTCTACTATAGTAAACATCCTCTCCACATCCACTCTATCTGTGTCCTCTGGTCCTAGACTCCCCCACTATAGGAAACATCCTCTCCACATCCACTCTATCTGTGTCCTCTGGTCCTAGACTCCTCCACTATAGTAAACATCCTCTCCACATCCACTGTATCTGTGTCCTCTGGTCCTAGACTCCCACACTGTAGGAAACATCCTCTCCACATCCACTCTATCTGTGTCCTCTGGTCCTAGACACCCCCACTATAGGAAACATCCTCTCCACATCCACTCTATCTGTGTCCCCTGGTCCTAGACTCCCCCACTATAGGAAACATCCTCTCCACATCCACTCTATCTGTGGTCCTAGACTCTCCCACTGTAGGAAACATCCTCTCCACATCCACTCTATCTGTGTCCTCTGGTCCTAGACTCCCCCACTATAGGAAACATCCTCTCCACATCCACTCTATCTGTGTCCTCTGGTCCCAGACTCCCGCACTATAGGAAACATCCTCTCCACATCCACTCTATCTGTGTCCTCTGGTCCTGGACTCCCCCACTATAGGAAACATCCTCTCCACATCCACTCTATCTGTGTCCCCTGGTCCTAGACACCCCACTATAGGAAACATCCTCTCCACGTCCACTCTATCTGTGCTCTCTGGTCCGAGACTCCCCCACTATAGGAAACATCCTCTCCACATCCACTCTATCTGTGCCCTCTGGTCCGAGACTCCCCCACTATAGGAAACATCCTCTCCACATCCACTCTATCTGTGCCCTCTGGTCCGAGACTCCCCCACTATAGGAAACATCCTCTCCACATCCACTCTATCTGTGTCCTCTGGTCCCAGACTCCCCCACTATAGGAAACATCCTCTCCACAACCACTCTATCTGTGTCCCCTGGTCCTAGACACACCACTATAGGAAACATCCTCTCCACGTCCACTCTATCTGTGTCCTCTGGTCCGAGACTCCCCCACTATAGGAAACATCCTCTCCACGTCCACTCTATCTGTGTCCTCTGGTCCGAGACTCCCCCACTATAGGAAACATCCTCTCCACATCCACTCTATCTGTGCCCTCTGGTCCGAGACTCCCCCACTATAGGAAACATCCTCTCCACATCCACTCTATCTGTGTCCTCTGGTCCTAGACTCCCCCACTATAGGAAACATCCTCTCCACATCCACTCTATCTGTGTCCCCTGGTCCTAGACACCCCACTATAGGAAACATCCTCTCCACGTCCACTCTATCTGTGTCTGGTCCGAGACTCCCCCACTATAGGAAACATCCTCTCCACATCCACTCTATCTGTGCCCTCTGGTCCGAGACTCCCCCACTATAGGAAACATCCTCTCCACATCCACTCTATCTGTGTCCTCTGGTCCGAGACTACCCCACTATAGGAAACATCCTCTCCACATCCACTCTATCTGTGTCCTCTGGTCCCAGACTCCCCCCAGTATAGGAAACATCCTCTCCACATCCACTCTATCTGTGTCCTCTGGTCCCAGACTCCCCCCACTATAGGAAACATCCTCTCCACATCCACTATATCTGTGTCCTCTGGTCCCAGATTCCCCCCAGTATAGGAAACATCCTCTCCACATCCACTCTATCTGTGTCCTCTGCTCCTAGACTCCTCCACTGAAGGAAACATCCTCTCCACATCCACTCTATCTGTGTCCTCTGGTCCTAGACTCCTACACTATAGGAAACATCCTCTCCACATCCACTCTATCTGTGTCCTCTGGTCCTAGACTCCTCCACTGAAGGAAACATCCTCTCCACATCCACTCTATCTGTGGTCCTAGACTCCCCCTCTGTAGGAAACATCCTCTCCACATCCACTCTATCTGTGTCCTCTGGTCCTAGACTCCCCCAATATAGGAAACATCCTCTCCACATCCACTCTATCTGTGTCCTCTGGTCCTAGACTCCTCTACTATAGTAAACATCCTCTCCACATCCACTCTATCTGTGTCCTCTGGTCCTAGACTCCCCCACTATAGGAAACATCCTCTCCACATCCACTCTATCTGTGTCCTCTGGTCCTAGACTCCTCCACTATAGTAAACATCCTCTCCACATCCACTGTATCTGTGTCCTCTGGTCCTAGACTCCCCCACTGTAGGAAACATCCTCTCCACATCCACTCTATCTGTTTCCTCTGGTCCTAGACACCCCCACTATAGGAAACATCCTCTCCACATCCACTCTATCTGTGTCCCCTGGTCCTAGACTCCCCCACTATAGGAAACATCCTCTCCACATCCACTCTATCTGTGGTCCTAGACTCCCCGACTGTAGGAAACATCCTCTCCACATCCACTCTATCTGTGTCCTCTGGTCCTAGACTCCCCCACTATAGGAAACATCCTCTCCACATCCACTCTATCTGTGTCCTCTGGTCCTAGACTCCTCCACTATAGTATACATCCTCTCCACATCCACTCTATCTGTGTCCTCTGGTCCTAGACTCCCCCACTATAGGAAACATCCTCTTCACATCCACTCTATCTGTGTCCTCTGGTCGTAGACTCCTCCACTGAAGGAAACATCCTCTCCACATCCACTCTATCTGTGTCCTCTGGTCCCAGACTCCCCAACTATAGGAAACATCCTCTCCACATCCACTCTATCTGTGTCCTCTGGTCCTAGACTCCTCCACTGAAGGAAACATCCTCTCCACATGCACTCTATCTGTGGTCCTAGACTCCCCCACTGTAGGAAACATCCTCTCCACATCCACTCTATCTGTGTCCTCTGGTCCTAGACTCCCCCACTATAGGAAACATCCTCTCCACATCCACTCTATCTGTGTCCTCTGGTCCTAGACTCCCCCACTGTAGGAAACATCCTCTCCACATCCACTCTATCTGTGTCCTCTGGTCCTAGACACCCCCACTATAGGAAACATCCTCTCCACATCCACTCTATCTGTGTCCCCTGGTCCTAGACTCCCCCACTATAGGAAACATCCTCTCCACATCCACTCTATCTGTGGTCCTAGACTCCCCCACTGTAGGAAACATCCTCTCCACATCCACTCTATCTGTGTCCTCTGGTCCTAGACTCCCCCACTATAGGAAACATCCTCTCCACATCCACTCTATCTGTGTCCTCTGGTCCTAGACTCCTCCACTATAGTATACATCCTCTCCACATCCACTCTATCTGTGTCCTCTGGTCCTAGACTCCCCCACTATAGGAAACATCCTCTCCACATCCACTCTATCTCTGTCCTCTGGTCCTAGACTCCCCCACTATAGGAAACATCCTCTCCACATCCACTCTATCTGTGTCCTCTGGTCCTAGACTCCCCCACTGTAGGAAACATCCTCTCCACATCCACTCTATCTGTGTCCTCTGGTCCTAGACACCCCCACTATAGGAAACATCCTCTCCACATCCACTCTATCTGTGTCCCCTGGTCCTAGACTCCCCCACTATAGGAAACATCCTCTCCACATCCACTCTATCTGTGGTCCTAGACTCCCCCACTGTAGGAAACATCCTCTCCACATCCACTCTATCTGTGTCCTCTGGTCCTAGACTCCCCCACTATAGGAAACATCCTCTCCACATCCACTCTATCTGTGTCCTCTGGTCCTAGACTCCTCCACTATAGGAAACATCCTCTCCACATCCACTCTATCTGTGTCCTCTGGTCCTAGACTCCTCCACTGAAGGAAACATCCTCTCCACATCCACTCTATCTGTGGTCCTAGACTCCCCCACTGTAGGAAACATCCTCTCCACATCCACTCTATCTGTGTCCTCTGGTCCTAGACTCCCCCACTATAGGAAACATCCTCTCCACATCCACTCTATCTGTGTCCTCTGGTCCTAGACTCCTCCACTATAGTAAACATCCTCTCCACATCCACTCTATCTGTGTCCTCTGGTCCTAGACTCCCCCACTGTAGGAAACATCCTCTCCACATCCACTCTATCTGTGTCCCCTGGTCCTAGACACCCCCACTATAGGAAACATCCTCTCCACATCCACTCTATCTGTGTCCCCTGGTCCTAGACTCCCCCACTATAGGAAACATCCTCTCCACATCCACTCTATCTGTGTCCTCTGGTCCTAGACTCCTCCACTATAGGAAATTTCCTCTCCACATCCACTATATCTGTGTCATCTGGTCCCAGACTCCCCCCAGTATAGGAAACATCCTCTCCACATCCACTCTATCTGTGTCCTCTGGTCCTAGACACCCCCACTATAGGAAACATCCTCTCCACATCCACTCTATCTGTGTCCCCTGGTCCTAGACTCCCCCACTATAGGAAACATCCTCTCCACATCCACTCTATCTGTGGTCCTAGACTCCCCCACTGTAGGAAACATCCTCTCCACATCCACTCTATCTGTGTCCTCTGGTCCTAGACTCCCCCACTATAGGAAACATCCTCTCCACATCCACTCTATCTGTGTCCTCTGGTCCTAGACTCCTCCACTATAGGAAACATCCTCTCCACATCCACTCTATCTGTGTCCTCTGGTCCTAGACTCCTCCACTGAAGGAAACATCCTCTCCACATCCACTCTATCTGTGGTCCTAGACTCCCCCACTGTAGGAAACATCCTCTCCACATCCACTCTATCTGTGTCCTCTGGTCCTAGACTCCCCCACTATAGGAAACATCCTCTCCACATCCACTCTATCTGTGTCCTCTGGTCCTAGACTCCTCCACTATAGTAAACATCCTCTCCACATCCACTCTATCTGTGTCCTCTGGTCCTAGACTCCCCCACTGTAGGAAACATCCTCTCCACATCCACTCTATCTGTGTCCTCTGGTCCTAGACTCCTCCACTATAGTAAACATCCTCACCACATCCACTCTTTCTGTGTCCTCTGGTCCTAGACTCCCCCACTATAGGAAACATTCTCTCCACGTCCAATCTATCTGTGTCCTCTGGTCCTAGACTCCCCCACTACAGGAAAGATCCTCTCCACATCGACTCTATCTGTGTCCTCTGGTCCTAGACTCCCCCACTGTAGGAAACATCCTCTCCACATCCACTCTATCTGTGTCCTCTGGTCCTAGACACCCCCAGTATAGGAAACATCCTCTCCACATCCACTCTATCTGTGTCCTCTGGTCCTAGACTCCCCCACTGTAGGAAACATCCTCTCCACATCCACTCTATCTGTGTCCTCTGGTCCTAGACTCCTCCACTGAAGGAAACATCCTCTCCACATCCACTCTATCTGTGGTCCTAGACTCCCCCTCTGTAGGAAACATCCTCTCCACATCCACTCTATCTGTGTCCTCTGGTCCTAGACTCCCCCACTATAGGAAACATCCTCTCCACATCCACTCTATCTGTGTCCTCTGGTCCTAGACTCCCCCACTATAGGAAACATCCTCTCCACATCCACTCTATCTGTGTCCTCTGGTCCTAGACTCCTCTACTATAGTAAACATCCTCTCCACATCCACTCTATCTGTGTCCTCTGGTCCTAGACTCCCCCACTATAGGAAACATCCTGTCCACATCCACTCTATCTGTGTCCTCTGGTCCTAGACTCCTCCACTATAGTAAACAGCCTCTCCACATCCACTGTATCTGTGTCCTCTGGTCCTAGACTCCCCCACTGTAGGAAACATCCTCTCCACATCCACTCTATCTGTGTCCTCTGGTCCTAGACACCCCCACTATAGGAAACATCCTCTCCACATCCACTCTATCTGTGTCCCCTGGTCCTAGACTCCCCCACTATAGGAAACATCCTCTCCACATCCACTCTATCTGTGGTCCTAGACTCCCCCACTGTAGGAAACATCCTCTCCACATCCACTCTATCTGTGTCCTCTGGTCCTAGACTCCCCCACTATAGGAAACATCCTCTCCACATCCACTATATCTGTGTCCTCTGGTCCTAGACTCCTCCACTATAGTAAACATCCTCTCCACATCCACTCTATCTGTGTCCTCTGGTCCTAGACTCCCCCACGATAGGAAACATCCTCTCCACATCCACTCTATCTGTGTCCTCTGGTCGTAGACTCCTCCACTGAAGGAAACATCCTCTCCACATCCACTCTATCTGTGTCCTCTGGTCCTAGACTCCTCCACTATAGGAAACATCCTCTCCACATCCACTCTATCTGTGTCCTCTGGTCCTAGACTCCTCCACTGAAGGAAACATCCTCTCCACATCCACTCTATCTGTGGTCCTAGACTCCCCCACTGTAGGAAACATCCTCTCCACATCCACTCTATCTGTGTCCTCTGGTCCGAGACTCCCCCACTATAGGAAACATCCTCTCCACATCCACTCTATCTGTGTCCTCTGGTCCTAGACTCCTCCACTATAGTAAACATCCTCTCCACATCCACTCTATCTGTGTCCTCTGGTCCTAGACTCCCCCACTGTAGGAAACATCCTCTCCACATCCACTCTATCTGTGTCCTCTGGTCCTAGACACCCCCACTATAGGAAACATCCTCTCCACATCCACTCTATCTATGTCCCCTGGTCCTAGACTCCCCCACTATAGGAAACATCCTCTCCACATCCACTCTATCTGTGTCCTCTGGTCCTAGACTCCTCCACTATAGTAAACATCCTCACCACATCCACTCTATCTGTGTCCTCTGGTCCTAGACTCCCCCACTATAGGAAACATTCTCTCCACGTCCAATCTATCTGTGTCCTCTGGTCCTAGACTCCCCCACTATAGGAAACATCCTTTCCACATCCACTCTATCTGTGTCCTCTGGTCCTAGACTCCCTCACTATAGGAAACATCCTCTCCACATCCACTCTATTTGTGTCCTCTGGTCCTAGACTCCCCCACTACAGGAAAGATCCTCTCCACATCCACTCTATCTGTGTCCTCTGGTCCTAGACTCCCCCACTGTAGGAAACATCCTCTCCACATCCACTCTATCAGTGTCCTCTGGTCCTAGACACCCCCAGTATAGGAAACACCCTCTCCACATCCACTCTATCTGTGTCCTCTGGTCCTAGACTCCCCCACTGTAGGAAACATCCTCTCCACATCCACTCTATCTGTGTCCTCTGGTCCTAGACACCCCCACTATAGGAAACATCCTCTCCACATCCACTCTATCTGTGTCCCCTGGTCCTAGACTCCCCCACTATAGGAAACATCCTCTCCACATCCACTCTATCTGTGTCCTCTGGTCCTAGACTCCTCCACCATAGTAAACATCCTCTCCACGTCCACTCTATCTGTGTCCTCTGGTCCGAGACTCCCCCACTATAGGAAACATCCTCTCCACATCCACTCTATCTGTGCCCTTTGGTCCGAGACTCCCCCACTATAGGAAACATCCTCTCCACATCCACTCTATCTGTGTCCTCTGGTCCCAGACTCCCCCACTATAGGAAACATCCTCTCCACAACCACTCTATCTGAGTCCCCTGGTCCTAGACACCCCACTATAGGAAACATCCTCTCCACGTCCACTCTATCTGTGTCCTCTGGTCCGAGACTCCCCCACTATAGGAAACATCCTCTCCACGTCCACTCTATCTGTGTCCTCTGGTCCGAGACTCCCCCACTATAGGTAACATCCTCTCCACATCCACTCTATCTGTGCCCTCTGGACCGAGACTCCCCCACTATAGGAAACATCCTCTCCACATCCACTCTATCTGTGCCCTCTGGTCCGAGACTCCCCCACTATAGGAAACATCCTCTCCACATCCACTCTATCTGTGTCCCCTGGTCCTAGACACCCCACTATAGGAAACATCCTCTCCACGTCCACTCTATCTGTGTCTGGTCCGAGACTCCCCCACTATAGGAAACATCCTCTCCACATCCACTCTATCTGTGTCCTCTGGTCCTAGACTCCCCCACTATAGGAAACATCCTCTCCACATCCACTCTATCTGTGTCCTCTGGTCCTAGACTCCCCCACTATAGGAAACATCCTCTCCACATCCACTCTATCTGTGTCCCCTGGTCCTAGACACCCCACTATAGGAAACATCCTCTCCACGTCCACTCTATCTGTGTCTGGTCCGAGACTCCCCCACTATAGGAAACATCCTCTCCACATCCACTCTATCTGTGCCCTCTGGTCCGAGACTCCCCCACTATAGGAAACATCCTCTCCACATCCACTCTATCTGTGTCCTCTGGTCCGAGACTCCCCCACTATAGGAAACATCCTCTCCACATCCACTCTATCTGTGTCCTCTGGTCCCAGACTCCCCCCAGTATAGGAAACATCCTCTCCACATCCACTCTATCTGTGTCCTCTGGTCCCAGACTCCCCCCACTATAGGAAACATCCTCTCCACATCCACTATATCTGTGTCATCTGGTCCCAGACTCCCCCCAGTATAGGAAACATCCTCTCCACATCCACTCTATCTGTGTCCTCTGGTCCTAGACTCCTCCACTGAAGGAAACATCCTCTCCACATCCACTCTATCTGTGTCCTCTGGTCCTAGACTCCTCCACTATAGGAAACATCCTCTCCACATCCACTCTATCTGTGTCCTCTGGTCCTAGACTCCTCCACTGAAGGAAACATCCTCTCCACATCCACTCTATCTGTGGTCCTAGACTCCCCGTCTGTAGGAAACATCCTCTCCACATCCACTCTATCTGTGTCCTCTGGTCCTAGACTCCCCCACTATAGGAAACATCCTCTCCACATCCACTCTATCTGTGTCCTCTGGTCCTAGACTCCCCCACTGTAGGAAACATCCTCTCCACATCCACTCTATCTGTGTCCTCTGGTCCTAGACACCCCCACTATAGGAAACATCCTCTCCACATCCACTCTATCTGTGTCCCCTGGTCCTAGACTCCCCCACAATAGGAAACATCCTCTCCACATCCACTCTATCTGTGTCCTCTGGTCCTAGACTCCTCCACTATAGTAAACATCCTCACCACATCCACTCTATCTGTGTCCTCTGGTCCTAGACTCCCCCACTATAGGAAACATTCTCTCCACGTCCACTCTATCTGTGTCCTCTGGTCCTAGACTCCCCCACTATAGGAAACATCCTTTCCACATCCACTCTATCTGTGTCCTCTGGTCCTAGACTCCCTCACTATAGAAAACATCCTCTCCACATCCACTCTATCTGTGTCCTCTGGTCCTAGACTCCCCCACTACAGGAAACATCCTCTCCACATCCACTCTATCTGTGTCCTCTGGTCCTAGACTCCCCCACTGTAGGAAACATCCTCTCCACATCCACTCTATCTGTGTCGTCTGGTCCTAGACACCCCCAGTATAGGAAACATCCTCTCCACATCCACTCTATCTGTGTCCTCTGGTCCTAGACACCCCCAGTATAGGAAACATCCTCTCCACATCCACTCTATCTGTGTCCTCTGGTCCTAGACACCCCCACTATAGGAAACATCCTCTCCACATCCACTCTATCTGTGTCCCCTGGTCCTAGACTCCCCCACTATAGGAAACATCCTCTCCACATCCACTCTATCTGTGTCCTCTGGTCCTAGACTCCTCCACCATAGTAAACATCCTCTCCACGTCCACTCTATCTGTGTCCTCTGGTCCGAGACTCCCCCACTATAGGAAACATCCTCTCCACATCCACTCTATCTGTGCCCTCTGGTCCGAGACTCCCCCACTATAGGAAACATCCTCTCCACATCCACTCTATCTGTGTCCTCTGGTCCCAGACTCCCCCACTATAGGAAACATCCTCTCCACAACCACTCTATCTGTGTCCCCTGGTCCTAGACACCCCACTATAGGAAACATCCTCTCCACGTCCACTCTATCTGTGTCCTCTGGTCCCAGAGTCCTCCCAGTATAGGAAACATCCTCTCCACATCCACTCTATCTGTGTCCTCTGGTCCTAGACTCCTCCACTGAAGGAAACATCCTCTCCACATCCACTCTATCTGTGTCCTCTGGTCCTACACTCCTCCACTGAAGGAAACATCCTCTCCACATCCACTCTATCTGTGGTCCTAGACTCCCCCTCTGTAGGAAACATCCTCTCCACATCCACTCTATCTGTGTCCTCTGGTCCTAGACTCCCCCACTATAGGAAACATCCTCTCCACATCCACTCTATCTGTGTCCTCTGGTTCTAGACTCCTCCACTATAGTAAACATCCTCTCCACATCCACTCTATCTGTGTCCTCTGGTCCTAGACTCCCCCACTGTAGGAAACATCCTCTCCACAACCACTCTATCTGTGTCCTCTGGTCCTAGACACCCCCACTATAGGAAACATCCTCTCCACATCCACTCTATCTGTGTCCCCTGGTCCTAGACTCCCCCACTATAGGAAACATCCTCTCCACATCCACTCTATCTGTGTCCTCTGGTCCTAGACTCCTCCACTATAGTAAATATCCTCACCACATCCACTCTATCTGTGTCCTCTGGTCCTAGACTCCCCCACTATAGGAAACATTCTCTCCACGTCCACTCTATCTGTGTCCTCTGGTCTAGACTCCCCCACTATAGGAAACATCCTTTCCACATCCACTCTATCTGTGTCCTCTGGTCCTAGACTCCCTCACTATAGGAAACATCCTCTCCACATCCACTCTATCTGTGTCCTCTGGTCCTAGACTCCCCCACTACAGGAAACATCCTCTCCACATCCACTCTATCTGTGTCCTCTGGTCCTAGACTCGCCCACTGTAGGAAACATCCTCTCCACATCCACTCTATCTGTGTCCTCTGGTCCTAGACACCCCCAGTATAGGAAACTTCCTCTCCACATCCACTCTATCTGTGTCCTCTGGTCCTAGACTCCCCCACTGCAGGAAACATCCTCTCCACATCCACTCTATCTGTGTCCTCTGGTCCTAGACACCCCCACTATAGGAAACATCCTCTCCACATCCACTCTATCTGTGTCCCCTGGTCCTAGACTCCCCCACTATAGGAAACATCCTCTCCACATCCACTCTATCTGTGTCCTCTGGTCCTAGACTCCTCCACCATAGTAAACATCCTCTCCACGTCCACTCTATCTGTGTCCTCTGGTCCGAGACTCCCCCACTATAGGAAACATCCTCTCCACATCCACTCTATCTGTGCCCTCTGGTCCGAGACTCCCCCCACTATAGGAAACATCCTCTCCACATCCACTCTATCTGTGTCCTCTGGTCCCAGACTCCCCCACTATAGGAAACATCCTCTCCACAACCACTCTATCTGTGTCCCCTGGTCCTAGACACCCCACTATAGGAAACATCCTCTCCACGTCCACTCTATCTGTGTCCTCTGGTCCGAGACTCCCCCACTATAGGAAACATCCTCTCCACGTCCACTCTATCTGTGTCCTCTGGTCCGAGACTCCCCCACTATAGGAAACATCCTCTCCACATCCACTCTATCTGTGCCCTCTGGTCCGAGACTCCCCCACTATAGGAAACATCCTCTCCACATCCACTCTATCTGTGTCCTCTGGTCCTAGACTCCCCCACTATAGGAAACATCCTCTCCACATCCACTCTATCTGTGTCCCCTGGTCCTAGACACCCCACTATAGGAAACATCCTCTCCACGTCCACTCTATCTGTGTCCTCTGGTCCGAGACTCCCCCACTATAGGAAACATCCTCTCCACATCCACTCTATCTGTGCCCTCTGGTCCGAGACTCCCCCACTATAGGAAACATCCTCTCCACATCCACTCTATCTGTGTCCTCTGGTCCCAGACTCCCCCCAGTATAGGAAACATCCTCTCCACATCCACTCTATCTGTGTCCTCTGGTCCCAGACTCCACCCACTATAGGAAACATCCTCTCCACATCCACTATATCTGTGTCCTCTGGTCCCAGACTCCCCCCAGTATAGGAAACATCCTCTCCACATCCACTCTATCTGTGTCCTCTGGTCCTAGACTCCTCCACTGAAGGAAACATCCTCTCCACATCCACTCTATCTGTGTCCTCTGGTCCTAGACTCCTCCACTATAGGAAACATCCTCTCCACATCCACTTTATCTGTGTCCTCTGGTCCTAGACTCCTCCACTGAAGGAAACATCCTCTCCACATCCACTCTATCTGTGGTCCTAGACTCCCCCTCTGTAGGAAACATCCTCTCCACATCCACTCTATCTGTGTCCTCTGGTCATAGACTCCCCCACTATAGGAAACATCCTCTCCACATCCACTCTATCTGTGTCCTCTGGTCCTAGACTCCTCCACTATAGTAAACATCCTCTCCACATCCACTCTATCTGTGTCCTCTGGTCCTAGACTCCCCCACTATAGGAAACATCCTCTCCACATCCACTCTATCTGTGTCCTCTGGTCCTAGACTCCTCCACTGAAGGAAACATCCTCTGCACATCCACTCTATCTGTGTCCTCTGGTCCTAGACTCCTCCACTATAGTAAACGTCCTCTCCACATCCACTCTATCTGTGTCCTCTGGTCCTGGACTCCCCCACTATAGGAAACATCCTCTCCACATCCACTCTATCTGTGGTCCTAGACTCCCCCACTGTAGGAAACATCCTCTCCACATCCACTCTATCTGTGTCCTCTGGTCCTAGACTCCCCCACTATAGGAAACATCCTCTCCACATCCACTCTATCTGTGTCCTCTGGTCCTAGACTCCCCCACTATAGGAAACATCCTCTCCACATCCACTCTATCTGTGTCCTCTGGTCCTAGACTCCCCCACTGTAGGAAACATCCTCTCCACATCCACTCTATCTGTGTCCTCTGGTCCTAGACACCCCCACTATAGGAAACATCCTCTCCACATCCACTCTATCTGTGTCCCCTGGTCCTAGACTCCCCGACTATAGGAAACATCCTCTCCACATCCACTCTATCTGTGTCCTCTGGTCCTAGACTCCTCCACTATAGTAAACATCCTCACCACATCCACTCTATCTGTGTCCTCTGGTCCTAGACTCCCCCACTATAGGAAACATTCTCTCCACATCCACTCTATCTGTGTCCTCTGGTCCTAGACTCCCCCACTATAGGAAACATCCTTTCCACATCCACTCTATCTGTGTCCTCTGGTCCTAGACTCCCTCACTATAGGAAACATCCTCTCCACATCCACTCTATCTGTGTCCTCTGGTCCTAGACTCCCCCACTACAGGAAACATCCTCTCCACATCCACTCTATCTGTGTCCTCTGGTCCTAGACTCCCCCACTGTAGGAAACATCCTCTCCACATCCACTCTATCTGTGTCCTCTGGTCCTAGACACCCCCAGTATAGGAAACATCCTCTCCACATCCACTCTATCTGTGTCCTCTGGTCCTAGACTCCCCCACTGTAGGAAACATCCTCTCCACATCCACTCTATCTGTGTCCTCTGGTCCTAGACACCCCCACTATAGGAAACATCCTCTCCACATCCACTCTATCTGTGTCCCCTGGTCCTAGACTCCCCCACTATAGGAAACATCCTCTCCACATCCACTCTATCTGTGTCCTCTGGTCCTAGACTCCTCCACCATAGTAAACATCCTCTCCACGTCCACTCTATCTGTATCCTCTGGTCCTAGACTCCCCCACTATAGGAAACATTCTCCCCACATCCACTCTATCCGTGTCCTCTGGTCCTAGACTCCCCCACTATAGGAAACATCCTCCCCACATCCACTCTATCTGTGTCCTCTGGTCCTAGACTCCCCCACTATAGGAAACATCCTCTACACATCCACTCTAACTGTGTCCTCTGGTCCGAGACTCCCCCACTACAGGAATCATCCTCTCCACATCCACTCTATCTGTGTCCTCTGGTCCTAGACACCCCCACTATAGGAACAATCCTCTCCACATCCACTCTATCTGTGTCCTCTGGTCCTAGACACCCCCACTATAGGAAACATCCTCTCCACATCCACTCTATCTGTGTCCCCTGGTCCTAGACTCCCCCACTATAGGAAACATCCTCTCCACATCCACTCTATCTGTGTCCTCTGGTCCTAGACTCCTCCACCATAGTAAACATCCTCTCCACGTCCACTCTATCTGTATCCTCTGGTCCTAGACTCCCCACTATAGGAAACATTCTCCCCACATCCACTCTATCCGTGTCCTCTGGTCCTAGACTCCCCCACTATAGGAAACATCCTCCCCACATCCACTCTATCTGTGTCCTCTGGTCCTAGACTCCCCCACTATAGGAAACATCCTCTACACATCCACTCTAACTGTGTCCTCTGGTCCGAGACTCCCCCACTACAGGAATCATCCTCTCCACATCCACTCTATCTGTGTCCTCTGGTAGTAGACACCCCCACTATAGGAACAATCCTCTCCACATCCACTCTATCTGTGTCCCCTGGTCCTAGACTCCCCCACTATAGGAAACATCCTCTCCACATCCACTCTATCTGTGTCCTCTGGTCCTAGACTCGCCCACTGTAGGAAACATCCTCTCCACATCCACTCTATCTGTGTCCTCTGGTCCTAGACACCCCCAGTATAGGAAACATCCTCTCCACATCCACTCTATCTGTGTCCTCTGGTCCTAGACTCCCCCACTGCAGGAAACATCCTCTCCACATCCACTCTATCTGTGTCCTCTGGTCCTAGACACCCCCACTATAGGAAACATCCTCTCCACATCCACTCTATCTGTGTCCCCTGGTCCTAGACTCCCCCACTATAGGAAACATCCTCTCCACATCCACTCTATCTGTGTCCTCTGGTCCTAGACTCCTCCACCATAGTAAACATCCTCTCCACGTCCACTCTATCTGTGTCCTCTGGTCCGAGACTCCCCCACTATAGGAAACATCCTCTCCACATCCACTCTATCTGTGCCCTCTGGTCCGAGACTCCCCCCACTATAGGAAACATCCTCTCCACATCCACTCTATCTGTGTCCTCTGGTCCCAGACTCCCCCACTATAGGAAACATCCTCTCCACAACCACTCTATCTGTGTCCCCTGGTCCTAGACACCCCACTATAGGAAACATCCTCTCCACGTCCACTCTATCTGTGTCCTCTGGTCCGAGACTCCCCCACTATAGGAAACATCCTCTCCACGTCCACTCTATCTGTGTCCTCTGGTCCGAGACTCCCCCACTATAGGAAACATCCTCTCCACATCCACTCTATCTGTGCCCTCTGGTCCGAGACTCCCCCACTATAGGAAACATCCTCTCCACATCCACTCTATCTGTGTCCTCTGGTCCTAGACTCCCCCACTATAGGAAACATCCTCTCCACATCCACTCTATCTGTGTCCCCTGGTCCTAGACACCCCACTATAGGAAACATCCTCTCCACGTCCACTCTATCTGTGTCCTCTGGTCCGAGACTCCCCCACTATAGGAAACATCCTCTCCACATCCACTCTATCTGTGCCCTCTGGTCCGAGACTCCCCCACTATAGGAAACATCCTCTCCACATCCACTCTATCTGTGTCCTCTGGTCCCAGACTCCCCCCAGTATAGGAAACATCCTCTCCACATCCACTCTATCTGTGTCCTCTGGTCCCAGACTCCACCCACTATAGGAAACATCCTCTCCACATCCACTATATCTGTGTCCTCTGGTCCCAGACTCCCCCCAGTATAGGAAACATCCTCTCCACATCCACTCTATCTGTGTCCTCTGGTCCTAGACTCCTCCACTGAAGGAAACATCCTCTCCACATCCACTCTATCTGTGTCCTCTGGTCCTAGACTCCTCCACTATAGGAAACATCCTCTCCACATCCACTTTATCTGTGTCCTCTGGTCCTAGACTCCTCCACTGAAGGAAACATCCTCTCCACATCCACTCTATCTGTGGTCCTAGACTCCCCCTCTGTAGGAAACATCCTCTCCACATCCACTCTATCTGTGTCCTCTGGTCATAGACTCCCCCACTATAGGAAACATCCTCTCCACATCCACTCTATCTGTGTCCTCTGGTCCTAGACTCCTCCACTATAGTAAACATCCTCTCCACATCCACTCTATCTGTGTCCTCTGGTCCTAGACTCCCCCACTATAGGAAACATCCTCTCCACATCCACTCTATCTGTGTCCTCTGGTCCTAGACTCCTCCACTGAAGGAAACATCCTCTGCACATCCACTCTATCTGTGTCCTCTGGTCCTAGACTCCTCCACTATAGTAAACGTCCTCTCCACATCCACTCTATCTGTGTCCTCTGGTCCTGGACTCCCCCACTATAGGAAACATCCTCTCCACATCCACTCTATCTGTGGTCCTAGACTCCCCCACTGTAGGAAACATCCTCTCCACATCCACTCTATCTGTGTCCTCTGGTCCTAGACTCCCCCACTATAGGAAACATCCTCTCCACATCCACTCTATCTGTGTCCTCTGGTCCTAGACTCCCCCACTATAGGAAACATCCTCTCCACATCCACTCTATCTGTGTCCTCTGGTCCTAGACTCCCCCACTGTAGGAAACATCCTCTCCACATCCACTCTATCTGTGTCCTCTGGTCCTAGACACCCCCACTATAGGAAACATCCTCTCCACATCCACTCTATCTGTGTCCCCTGGTCCTAGACTCCCCGACTATAGGAAACATCCTCTCCACATCCACTCTATCTGTGTCCTCTGGTCCTAGACTCCTCCACTATAGTAAACATCCTCACCACATCCACTCTATCTGTGTCCTCTGGTCCTAGACTCCCCCACTATAGGAAACATTCTCTCCACATCCACTCTATCTGTGTCCTCTGGTCCTAGACTCCCCCACTATAGGAAACATCCTTTCCACATCCACTCTATCTGTGTCCTCTGGTCCTAGACTCCCTCACTATAGGAAACATCCTCTCCACATCCACTCTATCTGTGTCCTCTGGTCCTAGACTCCCCCACTACAGGAAACATCCTCTCCACATCCACTCTATCTGTGTCCTCTGGTCCTAGACTCCCCCACTGTAGGAAACATCCTCTCCACATCCACTCTATCTGTGTCCTCTGGTCCTAGACACCCCCAGTATAGGAAACATCCTCTCCACATCCACTCTATCTGTGTCCTCTGGTCCTAGACTCCCCCACTGTAGGAAACATCCTCTCCACATCCACTCTATCTGTGTCCTCTGGTCCTAGACACCCCCACTATAGGAAACATCCTCTCCACATCCACTCTATCTGTGTCCCCTGGTCCTAGACTCCCCCACTATAGGAAACATCCTCTCCACATCCACTCTGTGTCCTCTGGTCCTAGACTCCTCCACCATAGTAAACATCCTCTCCACGTCCACTCTATCTGTATCCTCTGGTCCTAGACTCCCCCACTATAGGAAACATTCTCCCCACATCCACTCTATCCGTGTCCTCTGGTCCTAGACTCCCCCACTATAGGAAACATCCTCCCCACATCCACTCTATCTGTGTCCTCTGGTCCTAGACTCCCCCACTATAGGAAACATCCTCTACACATCCACTCTAACTGTGTCCTCTGGTCCGAGACTCCCCCACTACAGGAATCATCCTCTCCACATCCACTCTATCTGTGTCCTCTGGTCCTAGACACCCCCACTATAGGAACAATCCTCTCCACATCCACTCTATCTGTGTCCTCTGGTCCTAGACACCCCCACTATAGGAAACATCCTCTCCACATCCACTCTATCTGTGTCCCCTGGTCCTAGACTCCCCCACTATAGGAAACATCCTCTCCACATCCACTCTATCTGTGTCCTCTGGTCCTAGACTCCTCCACCATAGTAAACATCCTCTCCACGTCCACTCTATCTGTATCCTCTGGTCCTAGACTCCCCACTATAGGAAACATTCTCCCCACATCCACTCTATCCGTGTCCTCTGGTCCTAGACTCCCCCACTATAGGAAACATCCTCCCCACATCCACTCTATCTGTGTCCTCTGGTCCTAGACTCCCCCACTATAGGAAACATCCTCTACACATCCACTCTAACTGTGTCCTCTGGTCCGAGACTCCCCCACTACAGGAATCATCCTCTCCACATCCACTCTATCTGTGTCCTCTGGTAGTAGACACCCCCACTATAGGAACAATCCTCTCCACATCCACTCTATCTGTGTCCCCTGGTCCTAGACTCCCCCACTATAGGAAACATCCTCTCCACATCCACTCTATCTGTGTCCTCTGGTCCTAGACTCCCCCACTATAGGAAACATCCTCTCCACATCCACTCTATCTGTGTCCTCTGGTCCTAGACTCCTCCACTGAAGGAAACATCCTCTGCACATCCACTCTATCTGTGTCCTCTGGTCCTAGACTCCTCCACTATAGTAAACATCCTCTCCACATCCACTCTATCTGTGTCCTCTGGTCCTGGACTCCCCCACTATAGGAAACATCCTCTCCACATCCACTCTATCTGTGGTCCTAGACTCCCCCACTTTAGGAAACATCCTCTCCACATCCACTCTATCTGTGTCCTCTGGTCCTAGACTCCCCCACTATAGGAAACATCCTCTCCACATCCACTCTATCTGTGTCCTCTGGTCCTAGACTCCTCCACTATAGTAAACATCCTCTCCACATCCACTCTATCTGTGTCCTCTGGTCCTAGACTCCTCCACTATAGTAAACATTCTCTCCACATCCACTCTATCTGTGTCCTCTGGTCCTGGACTCCCCCACTATAGGAAACATCCTCTCCACATCCACTCTATCTGTGGTCCTAGACTCCCCCACTGTAGGAAACATCCTCTCCACATCCACTCTATCTGTGTCCTCTGGTCCTAGACTCCCCCACTATAGGAAACATCCTCTCCACATCCACTCTATCTGTGTCCTCTGGTCCTAGACTCCTCCACTATAGTAAACATCCTCTCCACATCCACTCTATCTGTGTCCTCTGGTCCTAGACTCCTCCACTATAGTAAACATCCTCTCCACATCCACTCTATCTGTGTCCTCTGGTCCTGGACTCCCCCACTATAGGAATCATCCTCTCCACATCCACTCTATCTGTGGTCCTAGACTCCCCCACTGTAGGAAACATCCTCTCCACATCCACTCTATCTGTGTCCTCTGGTCCTAGACTCCCCCACTATAGGAAACATCCTCTCCACATCCACTCTATCTGTGTCCTCTGGTCCTAGACTCCTCCACTATAGTAAACATCCTCTCCACATCCACTCTATCTGTGTCCTCTGGTCCTAGACTCCCCCACTATAGGAAACATCCTCTCCACATCCACTCTATCTGTGTCCTCAGGTCCTAGACTCCCCCACTGTAGGAAACATCCTCTCCACATCCACTCTAACTGTGTCCTCTGGTCCTAGACACCCCCACTATAGGAAACATCCTCTCCACATCCACTCTATCTGTGTCCCCTGGTCCTAGACTCCCCCACTATAGGAAACATCCTCTCCACATCCACTCTATCTGTGTCCTCTGGTCCTAGACTCCTCCACTATAGTAAACATCCTCACCACATCCACTCTATCTGTGTCCTCTGGTCCTAGACTCCCCCACTATAGGAAACATTCTCTCCACATCCACTCTATCTGTGTCCTCTGGTCCTAGACTCCCCCACTATAGGAAACATCCTTTCCACATCCACTCTATCTGTGTCCTCTGGTCCTAGACTCCCTCACTATAGGAAACATCCTCTCCACATCCATTCTATCTGTGTCCTCTGGTCCTAGACTCCCCCACTACAGGAAACATCCTCTCCACATCCACTCTATCTGTGTCCTCTGGTCCTAGACTCCCCCACTGTAGGAAACATCCTCTCCACATCCACTCTATCTGTGTCCTCTGGTCCTAGACACCCCCAGTATAGGAAACATCCTCTCCACATCCACTCTATCTGTGTCCTCTGGTCCTAGACTCCCCCACTGTAGGAAACATCCTCTCCACATACACTCTATCTGTGTCCTCTGGTCCTAGACACCCCCACTATAGGAAACATCCTCTCCACATCCACTCTATCTGTATCCCCTGGTCCTAGACTCCCCCACTATAGGAAACATCCTCTCCACATCCACTCTATCTGTGTCCTCTGGTCCTAGACTCCTCCACCATAGTAAACATCCTCTCCACGTCCACTCTATCTGTATCCTCTGGTCCTAGACTCCCCACTATAGGAAACATTCTCCCCACATCCACTCTATCCGTGTCCTCTGGTCCTAGACTCCCCCACTATAGGAAACATCCTCCCCACATCCACTCTATCTGTGTCCTCTGGTCCTAGACTCCCCCACTATAGGAAACATCCTCTACACATCCACTCTAACTGTGTCCTCTGGTCCGAGACTCCCCCACTACAGGAATCATCCTCTCCACATCCACTCTATCTGTGTCCTCTGGTCCTAGACACCCCCACTATAGGAACAATCCTCTCCACATCCACTCTATCTGTGTCCCCTGGTCCTAGACTCCCCCACTATAGGAAACATCCTCTCCACATCCACTCTATCTGTGTCCTCTGGTCCTAGACTCCCCCACTATAGGAAACATCCTCTCCACATCCACTCTATCTGTGTCCTCTGGTCCTAGACTCCTCCACTGAAGGAAACATCCTCTGCACATCCACTCTATCTGTGTCCTCTGGTCCTAGACTCCTCCACTATAGTAAACATCCTCTCCACATCCACTCTATCTGTGTCGTCTGGTCCTGGACTCCCCCACTATAGGAAACATCCTCTCCACATCCACTCTATCTGTGGTCCTAGACTCCCCCACTTTAGGAAACATCCTCTCCACATCCACTCTATCTGTGTCCTCTGGTCCTAGACTCCCCCACTATAGGAAACATCCTCTCCACATCCACTCTATCTGTGTCCTCTGGTCCTAGACTCCTCCACTATAGTAAACATCCTCTCCACATCCACTCTATCTGTGTCCTCTGGTCCTAGACTCCTCCACTATAGTAAACATTCTCTCCACATCCACTCTATCTGTGTCCTCTGGTCCTGGACTCCCCCACTATAGGAAACATCCTCTCCACATCCACTCTATCTGTGGTCCTAGACTCCCCCACTGTAGGAAACATCCTCTCCACATCCACTCTATCTGTGTCCTCTGGTCCTAGACTCCCCCACTATAGGAAACATCCTCTCCACATCCACTCTATCTGTGTCCTCTGGTCCTAGACTCCTCCACTATAGTAAACATCCTCTCCACATCCACTCTATCTGTGTCCTCTGGTCCTAGACTCCTCCACTATAGTAAACATCCTCTCCACATCCACTCTATCTGTGTCCCCTGGTCCTAGACTCCCCCACTATAGGAAACATCCTCTCCACATCCACTCTATCTGTGTCCTCTGGTCCTAGACTCCCCCACTATAGGAAACATCCTCTCCACATCCACTCTATCTGTATCCTCTGGTCCTAGACTCCTCCACTGAAGGAAACATCCTCTGCACATCCACTCTATCTGTGTCCTCTGGTCCTAGACTCCTCCACTATAGTAAACATCCTCTCCACATCCACTCTATCTGTGTCCTCTGGTCCTGGACTCCCCCACTATAGGAAACATCCTCTCCACATCCACTCTATCTGTGGTCCTAGACTCCCCCACTTTAGGAAACATCCTCTCCACATCCACTCTATCTGTGTCCTCTGGTCCTAGACTCCCCCACTATAGGAAACATCCTCTCCACATCCACTCTATCTGTGTCCTCTGGTCCTAGACTCCTCCACTATAGTAAACATCCTCTCCACATCCACTCTATCTGTGTCCTCTGGTCCTAGACTCCTCCACTATAGTAAACATTCTCTCCACATCCACTCTATCTGTGTCCTCTGGTCCTGGACTCCCCCACTATAGGAAACATCCTCTCCACATCCACTCTATCTGTGGTCCTAGACTCCCCCACTGTAGGAAACATCCTCTCCACATCCACTCTATCTGTGTCCTCTGGTCCTAGACTCCCCCACTATAGGAAACATCCTCTCCACATCCACTCTATCTGTGTCCTCTGGTCCTAGACTCCTCCACTATAGTAAACATCCTCTCCACATCCACTCTATCTGTGTCCTCTGGTCCTAGACTCCTCCACTATAGTAAACATCCTCTCCACATCCACTCTATCTGTGTCCTCTGGTCCTGGACTCCCCCACTATAGGAATCATCCTCTCCACATCCACTCTATCTGTGGTCCTAGACTCCCCCACTGTAGGAAACATCCTCTCCACATCCACTCTATCTGTGTCCTCTGGTCCTAGACTCCCCCACTATAGGAAACATCCTCTCCACATCCACTCTATCTGTGTCCTCTGGTCCTAGACTCCTCCACTATAGTAAACATCCTCTCCACATCCACTCTATCTGTGTCCTCTGGTCCTAGACTCCCCCACTATAGGAAACATCCTCTCCACATCCACTCTATCTGTGTCCTCAGGTCCTAGACTCCCCCACTGTAGGAAACATCCTCTCCACATCCACTCTAACTGTGTCCTCTGGTCCTAGACACCCCCACTATAGGAAACATCCTCTCCACATCCACTCTATCTGTGTCCCCTGGTCCTAGACTCCCCCACTATAGGAAACATCCTCTCCACATCCACTCTATCTGTGTCCTCTGGTCCTAGACTCCTCCACTATAGTAAACATCCTCACCACATCCACTCTATCTGTGTCCTCTGGTCCTAGACTCCCCCACTATAGGAAACATTCTCTCCACATCCACTCTATCTGTGTCCTCTGGTCCTAGACTCCCCCACTATAGGAAACATCCTTTCCACATCCACTCTATCTGTGTCCTCTGGTCCTAGACTCCCTCACTATAGGAAACATCCTCTCCACATCCATTCTATCTGTGTCCTCTGGTCCTAGACTCCCCCACTACAGGAAACATCCTCTCCACATCCACTCTATCTGTGTCCTCTGGTCCTAGACTCCCCCACTGTAGGAAACATCCTCTCCACATCCACTCTATCTGTGTCCTCTGGTCCTAGACACCCCCAGTATAGGAAACATCCTCTCCACATCCACTCTATCTGTGTCCTCTGGTCCTAGACTCCCCCACTGTAGGAAACATCCTCTCCACATCCACTCTATCTGTGTCCTCTGGTCCTAGACACCCCCACTATAGGAAACATCCTCTCCACATCCACTCTATCTGTGTCCCCTGGTCCTAGACTCCCCCACTATAGGAAACATCCTCTCCACATCCACTCTATCTGTGTCCTCTGGTCCTAGACTCCTCCACCATAGTAAACATCCTCTCCACGTCCACTCTATCTGTATCCTCTGGTCCTAGACTCCCCACTATAGGAAACATTCTCCCCACATCCACTCTATCCGTGTCCTCTGGTCCTAGACTCCCCCACTATAGGAAACATCCTCCCCACATCCACTCTATCTGTGTCCTCTGGTCCTAGACTCCCCCACTATAGGAAACATCCTCTACACATCCACTCTAACTGTGTCCTCTGGTCCGAGACTCCCCCACTACAGGAATCATCCTCTCCACATCCACTCTATCTGTGTCCTCTGGTCCTAGACACCCCCACTATAGGAACAATCCTCTCCACATCCACTCTATCTGTGTCCCCTGGTCCTAGACTCCCCCACTATAGGAAACATCCTCTCCACATCCACTCTATCTGTGTCCTCTGGTCCTAGACTCCCCCACTATAGGAAACATCCTCTCCACATCCACTCTATCTGTGTCCTCTGGTCCTAGACTCCTCCACTGAAGGAAACATCCTCTGCACATCCACTCTATCTGTGTCCTCTGGTCCTAGACTCCTCCACTATAGTAAACATCCTCTCCACATCCACTCTATCTGTGTCCTCTGGTCCTGGACTCCCCCACTATAGGAAACATCCTCTCCACATCCACTCTATCTGTGGTCCTAGACTCCCCCACTTTAGGAAACATCCTCTCCACATCCACTCTATCTGTGTCCTCTGGTCCTAGACTCCCCCACTATAGGAAACATCCTCTCCACATCCACTCTATCTGTGTCCTCTGGTCCTAGACTCCTCCACTATAGTAAACATCCTCTCCACATCCACTCTATCTGTGTCCTCTGGTCCTAGACTCCTCCACTATAGTAAACATTCTCTCCACATCCACTCTATCTGTGTCCTCTGGTCCTGGACTCCCCCACTATAGGAAACATCCTCTCCACATCCACTCTATCTGTGGTCCTAGACTCCCCCACTGTAGGAAACATCCTCTCCACATCCACTCTATCTGTGTCCTCTGGTCCTAGACTCCCCCACTATAGGAAACATCCTCTCCACATCCACTCTATCTGTGTCCTCTGGTCCTAGACTCCTCCACTATAGTAAACATCCTCTCCACATCCACTCTATCTGTGTCCTCTGGTCCTAGACTCCTCCACTATAGTAAACATCCTCTCCACATCCACTCTATCTGTGTCCTCTGGTCCTGGACTCCCCCACTATAGGAAACATCCTCTCCACATCCACTCTATCTGTGGTCCTAGACTCCCCCACTGTAGGAAACATCCTCTCCACATCCACTCTATCTGTGTCCTCTGGTCCTAGACTCCCCCACTATAGGAAACATCCTCTCCACATCCACTCTATCTGTGTCCTCTGGTCCTAGACTCCTCCACTATAGTAAACATCCTCTCCACATCCACTCTATCTGTGTCCTCTGGTCCTAGACTCCCCCACTATAGGAAACATCCTCTCCACATCCACTCTATCTGTGTCCTCTGGTCCTAGACTCCCCCACTGTAGGAAACATCCTCTCCACATCCACTCTATCTGTGTCCTCTGGTCCTAGACACCCCCACTATAGGAAACATCCTCTCCACATCCACTCTATCTGTGTCCCCTGGTCCTAGACTCCCCCACTATAGGAAACATCCTCTCCACATCCACTCTATCTGTGTCCTCTGGTCCTAGACTCCTCCACTATAGTAAACATCCTCACCACATCCACTCTATCTGTGTCCTCTGGTCCTAGACTCCCCCACTATAGGAAACATTCTCTCCACATCCACTCTATCTGTGTCCTCTGGTCCTAGACTCCCCCACTATAGGAAACATCCTTTCCACATCCACTCTATCTGTGTCCTCTGGTCCTAGACTCCCTCACTATAGGAAACATCCTCTCCACATCCACTCTATCTGTGTCCTCTGGTCCTAGACTCCCCCACTACAGGAAACATCCTCTCCACATCCACTCTATCTGTGTCCTCTGGTCCTAGACTCCCCCACTGTAGGAAACATCCTCTCCACATCCACTCTATCTGTGTCCTCTGGTCCTAGACACCCCCAGTATAGGAAACATCCTCTCCACATCCACTCTATCTGTGTCCTCTGGTCCTAGACTCCCCCACTGTAGGAAACATCCTCTCCACATCCACTCTATCTGTGTCCTCTGGTCCTAGACACCCCCACTATAGGAAACATCCTCTCCACATCCACTCTATCTGTGTCCCCTGGTCCTAGACTCCCCCACTATAGGAAACTTCCTCTCCACATCCACTCTATCTGTGTCCTCTGGTCCTAGACTCCTCCACCATAGTAAACATCCTCTCCACGTCCACTCTATCTGTATCCTCTGGTCCTAGACTCCCCACTATAGGAAACATTCTCCCCACATCCACTCTATCCGTGTCCTCTGGTCCTAGACTCCCCCACTATAGGAAACATCCTCCCCACATCCACTCTATCTGTGTCTCTGGTCCTAGACTCCCCCACTATAGGAAACATCCTCTACACATCCACTCTAACTGTGTCCTCTGGTCCGAGACTCCCCCACTACAGGAATCATCCTCTCCACATCCACTCTATCTGTGTCCTCTGGTCCTAGACACCCCCACTATAGGAACAATCCTCTCCACATCCACTCTATCTGTGTCCCCTGGTCCTAGACTCCCCCACTATAGGAAACATCCTCTCCACATCCACTCTATCTGTGTCCTCTGGTCCTAGACTCCCCCACTATAGGAAACATCCTCTCCACATCCACTCTATCTGTGTCCTCTGGTCCTAGACTCCTCCACTGAAGGAAACATCCTCTGCACATCCACTCTATCTGTGTCCTCTGGTCCTAGACTCCTCCACTATAGTAAACATCCTCTCCACATCCACTCTATCTGTGTCCTCTGGTCCTGGACTCCCCCACTATAGGAAACATCCTCTCCACATCCACTCTATCTGTGGTCCTAGACTCCCCCACTGTAGGAAACTTCCTCTCCACATCCACTCTATCTGTGTCCTCTGGTCCTAGACTCCTCCACTATAGTAAACATCCTCTCCACATCCACTCTATCTGTGTCCTCTGGTCCTAGACTCCCCCACTATAGGAAACATCCTCTCCACATCCACTCTATCTGTGTCCTCTGGTCCTAGACTCCCCCACTACAGGAAACATCCTCTCCACATCCACTCTATCTGTGTCCTCTGGTCCTAGACACCCCCACTATAGGAAACATCCTCTCCACATCCACTCTATCTGTGTCCTCTGGTCCTAGACTCCCCCACTATAGGAAACATTCTCTCCACATCCACTCTATCTGTGTCCTCTGGTCCTAGACTCCCCCACTATAGGAAACATCCTTTCCACATCCACTCTATCTGTGTCCTCTGGTCCTAGACTCCCTCACTATAGGAAACATCCTCTCCACATCCACTCTATCTGTGTCCTCTGGTCCTAGACTCCCCCACTACAGGAAACATCCTCTCCACATCCACTCTATCTGTGTCCTGTGGTCCTAGACTCCCCCACTGTAGGAAACATCCTCTCCACATCCACTCTATCTGTGTCCTCTGGTCCTAGACACCCCCAGTATAGGAAACATCCTCTCCACATCCACTCTATCTGTGTCCTCTGGTCCTAGACTCCCCCACTGTAGGAAACATCCTCTCCACATCCACTCTATCTGTGTCCTCTGGTCCTAGACACCCCCACTATAGGAAACATCCTCTCCACATCCACTCTATCTGTGTCCCCTGGTCCTAGACTCCCCCACTATAGGAAACATCCTCTCCACATCCACTCTATCTGTGTCCTCTGGTCCTAGACTCCTCCACCATAGTAAACATCCTCTCCACGTCCACTCTATCTGTATCCTCTGGTCCTAGACTCCCCACTATAGGAAACATTCTCCCCACATCCACTCTATCCGTGTCCTCTGGTCCTAGACTCCCCCACTATAGGAAACATCCTCCCCACATCCACTCTATCTGTGTCCTCTGGTCCTAGACTCCCCCACTATAGGAAACATCCTCTACACATCCACTCTAACTGTGTCCTCTGGTCCGAGACTCCCCCACTACAGGAATCATCCTCTCCACATCCACTCTATCTGTGTCCTCTGGTCCTAGACACCCCCACTATAGGAACAATCCTCTCCACATCCACTCTATCTGTGTCCCCTGGTCCTAGACTCCCCCACTATAGGAAACATCCTCTCCACATCCACTCTATCTGTGTCCTCTGGTCCTAGACTCCCCCACTATAGGAAACATCCTCTCCACATCCACTCTATCTGTGTCCTCTGGTCCTAGACTCCTCCACTGAAGGAAACATCCTCTGCACATCCACTCTATCTGTGTCCTCTGGTCCTAGACTCCTCCACTATAGTAAACATCCTCTCCACATCCACTCTATCTGTGTCCTCTGGTCCTGGACTCCCCCACTATAGGAAACATCCTCTCCACATCCACTCTATCTGTGGTCCTAGACTCCCCCACTTTAGGAAACATCCTCTCCACATCCACTCTATCTGTGTCCTCTGGTCCTAGACTCCCCCACTATAGGAAACATCCTCTCCACATCCACTCTATCTGTGTCCTCTGGTCCTAGACTCCTCCACTATAGTAAACATCCTCTCCACATCCACTCTATCTGTGTCCTCTGGTCCTAGACTCCTCCACTATAGTAAACATTCTCTCCACATCCACTCTATCTGTGTCCTCTGGTCCTGGACTCCCCCACTATAGGAAACATCCTCTCCACATCCACTCTATCTGTGGTCCTAGACTCCCCCACTGTAGGAAACATCCTCTCCACATCCACTCTATCTGTGTCCTCTGGTCCTAGACTCCCCCACTATAGGAAACATCCTCTCCACATCCACTCTATCTGTGTCCTCTGGTCCTAGACTCCTCCACTATAGTAAACATCCTCTCCACATCCACTCTATCTGTGTCCTCTGGTCCTAGACTCCTCCACTATAGTAAACATCCTCTCCACATCCACTCTATCTGTGTCCTCTGGTCCTGGACTCCCCCACTATAGGAAACATCCTCTCCACATCCACTCTATCTGTGGTCCTAGACTCCCCCACTGTAGGAAACATCCTCTCCACATCCACTCTATCTGTGTCCTCTGGTCCTAGACTCCCCCACTATAGGAAACATCCTCTCCACATCCACTCTATCTGTGTCCTCTGGTCCTAGACTCCTCCACTATAGTAAACATCCTCTCCACATCCACTCTATCTGTGTCCTCTGGTCCTAGACTCCCCCACTATAGGAAACATCCTCTCCACATCCACTCTATCTGTGTCCTCTGGTCCTAGACTCCCCCACTGTAGGAAACATCCTCTCCACATCCACTCTATCTGTGTCCTCTGGTCCTAGACACCCCCACTATAGGAAACATCCTCTCCACATCCACTCTATCTGTGTCCCCTGGTCCTAGACTCCCCCACTATAGGAAACATCCTCTCCACATCCACTCTATCTGTGTCCTCTGGTCCTAGACTCCTCCACTATAGTAAACATCCTCACCACATCCACTCTATCTGTGTCCTCTGGTCCTAGACTCCCCCACTATAGGAAACATTCTCTCCACATCCACTCTATCTGTGTCCTCTGGTCCTAGACTCCCCCACTATAGGAAACATCCTTTCCACATCCACTCTATCTGTGTCCTCTGGTCCTAGACTCCCTCACTATAGGAAACATCCTCTCCACATCCACTCTATCTGTGTCCTCTGGTCCTAGACTCCCCCACTACAGGAAACATCCTCTCCACATCCACTCTATCTGTGTCCTCTGGTCCTAGACTCCCCCACTGTAGGAAACATCCTCTCCACATCCACTCTATCTGTGTCCTCTGGTCCTAGACACCCCCAGTATAGGAAACATCCTCTCCACATCCACTCTATCTGTGTCCTCTGGTCCTAGACTCCCCCACTGTAGGAAACATCCTCTCCACATCCACTCTATCTGTGTCCTCTGGTCCTAGACACCCCCACTATAGGAAACATCCTCTCCACATCCACTCTATCTGTGTCCCCTGGTCCTAGACTCCCCCACTATAGGAAACTTCCTCTCCACATCCACTCTATCTGTGTCCTCTGGTCCTAGACTCCTCCACCATAGTAAACATCCTCTCCACGTCCACTCTATCTGTATCCTCTGGTCCTAGACTCCCCACTATAGGAAACATTCTCCCCACATCCACTCTATCCGTGTCCTCTGGTCCTAGACTCCCCCACTATAGGAAACATCCTCCCCACATCCACTCTATCTGTGTCTCTGGTCCTAGACTCCCCCACTATAGGAAACATCCTCTACACATCCACTCTAACTGTGTCCTCTGGTCCGAGACTCCCCCACTACAGGAATCATCCTCTCCACATCCACTCTATCTGTGTCCTCTGGTCCTAGACACCCCCACTATAGGAACAATCCTCTCCACATCCACTCTATCTGTGTCCCCTGGTCCTAGACTCCCCCACTATAGGAAACATCCTCTCCACATCCACTCTATCTGTGTCCTCTGGTCCTAGACTCCCCCACTATAGGAAACATCCTCTCCACATCCACTCTATCTGTGTCCTCTGGTCCTAGACTCCTCCACTGAAGGAAACATCCTCTGCACATCCACTCTATCTGTGTCCTCTGGTCCTAGACTCCTCCACTATAGTAAACATCCTCTCCACATCCACTCTATCTGTGTCCTCTGGTCCTGGACTCCCCCACTATAGGAAACATCCTCTCCACATCCACTCTATCTGTGGTCCTAGACTCCCCCACTGTAGGAAACTTCCTCTCCACATCCACTCTATCTGTGTCCTCTGGTCCTAGACTCCTCCACTATAGTAAACATCCTCTCCACATCCACTCTATCTGTGTCCTCTGGTCCTAGACTCCCCCACTATAGGAAACATCCTCTCCACATCCACTCTATCTGTGTCCTCTGGTCCTAGACTCCCCCACTACAGGAAACATCCTCTCCACATCCACTCTATCTGTGTCCTCTGGTCCTAGACACCCCCACTATAGGAAACATCCTCTCCACATCCACTCTATCTGTGTCCTCTGGTCCTAGACTCCCCCACTATAGGAAACATTCTCTCCACATCCACTCTATCTGTGTCCTCTGGTCCTAGACTCCCCCACTATAGGAAACATCCTTTCCACATCCACTCTATCTGTGTCCTCTGGTCCTAGACTCCCTCACTATAGGAAACATCCTCTCCACATCCACTCTATCTGTGTCCTCTGGTCCTAGACTCCCCCACTACAGGAAACATCCTCTCCACATCCACTCTATCTGTGTCCTGTGGTCCTAGACTCCCCCACTGTAGGAAACATCCTCTCCACATCCACTCTATCTGTGTCCTCTGGTCCTAGACACCCCCAGTATAGGAAACATCCTCTCCACATCCACTCTATCTGTGTCCTCTGGTCCTAGACTCCCCCACTGTAGGAAACATCCTCTCCACATCCACTCTATCTGTGTCCTCTGGTCCTAGACACCCCCACTATAGGAAACATCCTCTCCACATCCACTCTATCTGTGTCCCCTGGTCCTAGACTCCCCCACTATAGGAAACATCCTCTCCACATCCACTCTATCTGTGTCCTCTGGTCCTAGACTCCTCCACCATAGTAAACATCCTCTCCACGTCCACTCTATCTGTATCCTCTGGTCCTAGACTCCCCACTATAGGAAACATTCTCCCCACATCCACTCTATCCGTGTCCTCTGGTCCTAGACTCCCCCACTATAGGAAACATCCTCCCCACATCCACTCTATCTGTGTCCTCTGGTCCTAGACTCCCCCACTATAGGAAACATCCTCTACACATCCACTCTAACTGTGTCCTCTGGTCCGAGACTCCCCCACTACAGGAATCATCCTCTCCACATCCACTCTATCTGTGTCCTCTGGTCCTAGACACCCCCACTATAGGAACAATCCTCTCCACATCCACTCTATCTGTGTCCCCTGGTCCTAGACTCCCCCACTATAGGAAACATCCTCTCCACATCCACTCTATCTGTGTCCTCTGGTCCTAGACTCCCCCACTATAGGAAACATCCTCCCCTCATCCACTCTATCTGTGTCCTCTGGTCCTAGACTCCCCCACTATAGGAAACATCCTCTCCACATCCACTCTATCTGTGTCCTCTGGTCCGAGACTCCCCCACTATAGGAAACATCCTCTCCACATCCACTCTATCTGTGTCCTCTGGTCCTAGACCCCTCACTATAGGAAACATCCTCTCCACATCCACTCTATCTGTGTCCTCTGGTCCCAGACTCCCCACTATAGGAAACATCCTCCCCACATCCACTCTATCTGTGTCCTCTGGTCCTGGACTCCCCCACTATAGGAAACATCCTCCCCACATCCACTCTATCTGTGTCCTCTGGTCCTAGACTCCCCCACTATAGGAAACATCCTCTCCACATCCACTCTATCTGTGTCCTCTGGTCCCAGACTCCCCACTATAGGAAACATCCTCCCCACATCCACTCTATCTGTGTCCTCTGGTCCTAGACTCCCCCACTACAGGAAACATCCTCTCCACATCCACTCTATCTGTGTCCTCTGGTCCTAGAGTCCCCCACTATAGGAAACATCCTCTCCACATCCACTCTATCTGTGTCCTCTGGTCCTAGACTCCCCCACTATAGGAAACATCCTCTCCACATCCACTCTATCTGTGTCCTCTGGTCCTAGACTCCCCCACAATAGGAAACATCCTCTCCACATCCACTCTATCTGTGTCCTCTGGTCGTGGACTCCCCCACTATAGGAAACATCCTCTCCACATCCACTCTATCTGTGTCCTCTGGTCCCAGACTCCCCCACTGATTGGTGAAGGAGATAGAAGGCCGCGGGAGGAAAGTGGGGTGAGCATCAGAGGGGGGCGACGGCAGCCAAGGAGATAACACTGGGGAGGGAAGAGGGGATGGGAAATGATGAAGGAGGTGGGGGTGCGGAGGTATTACTGGAAGTTTGAGAAATCGATGTTCATGCCGTCAGATTGGAGGCTGCCCAAACAGAATCTAAGGTGTTGATCCTCCAACGTAAGCCATGAGTGGCTATGGAGGCCAAGTCACTGGGTGCATTTAAGGCAGAGATAGATAAGTTCTTGGTTACCCAGGGCATCAAAGGGTATAGAGTGAAGGCAGGGGAGTGGGGATGACTGGACCAGACCAGGATAGAATGGCGGAGTGGACTCGATGGGCCGAACGGCCTACTTCTGCTCCCATAACTTACGGTCTTATATCCACAGTGGAGGAGGCCATAGGTGGACATATTGGTGTGGGAATGGGAAGTGGAATTGAAATGGGTGGCCTCTGGGAGATCCCGCAGATGGAGCATAGGCGCTCGTGAAGCCATCTGCATCGGTCTCACCGACACACAGGAGGCCACACCGGAAGCACCGGTTACAGCAGATGACCCCAACAGGTTCAAAGGTGAAGTGTCATCTCACCCGGGGCAGTGAGCCGCCAGGAGGGAGATCAGTGAGGAGGGACGAACGGGTGAAGGAGTCACAAAGCAGAAAGTGGCGGTGGGGGGGGGGGAGAAGGGAGAAGATGTGTTTGTTGGTGGGATCCAGTTGGAGGTGGTGGAAGCTTTGGCGAATTACGTGATGGACACAGGCGTGTAGGTGAGGACAACCTTCCACATGGAAGGTTAGTTAAGAAGGTCCAGTCGTTAGGTATTAATGCTGGAGTAATAAAATGGATTCAACAGTGGCTAGATGGGAGATGCCAGAGAGTAGTGGTGGATAATTGTTTATCGGGATGGAGGCCGGTGACTAGCGGGGTGCCTCAGGGATCTGTTTTGGGCCCAATGTTGTTTGTAATATACATAAATGATCTGGATGATGGGGTGGTAAATTGGATTAGTAAGTATGCTGATGATACTAAGGTAGGAGGTGTTGTGGACAATGAGGTGGGTTTTCAAAGCTTGCAGGGAGATTTATGCCGGTTAGAAGAATGGGCTGAATGTTTGCAGATGGAGTTTAATGCTGAGAAGTGTGAGGTTCTACATTTTGGCAGGAATAATCCAAATAGAACATACAGGGTAAATGGTAGGGCATTGAGGAATGCAGAGGAACAGAGAGATCTAGGAATAACAGTGCATAGTTCCCTGAAGGTGGAGTCTCATGTAGATAGGGTGGTGAAGAAGGCTTTTGGAACGCTGGCCTTTATAAATCAAAGCATTGAGTACAGAAGTTGGGATGTAATGTTAAAATTGTACAAGGCATTGGTAAGGCCAAATTTGGAATATTGTGTACAGTTCTGGTTATCGAATTATAGGAAAGATATCAATAAATTAGAGAGAGTGCAGAGACGATTTACTAGGATGTTACCTGGGTTTCAGCACTTAAGTTACAGAGAAAGGTTGAACAAGTTAGGTCTCTATTCATTGGAGCGTAGAAGGTTGAGGGGGGATTTGATCGAGGTATTTAAAATTTTGAGAGGGATAGATAGAGTTGACGTGAACAGGCTGTTTCCATTGAGAGTAGGGGAGATTCAAACGAGAGGACATGATTTGAGAGTTAGGGGGCAGAAGTTTAAGGGAAACACGAGGGGGTATTTCTTTACTCAGAGAGTGATAGCTGTGTGGAATGAGCTTCCTGTAGAAGTAGTAGAGGCCAGTTCAGTTGTGTCATTTAAGGTAAAATTGGATAGGTATATGGACAGGAAAGGAGTGGAGGGTTATGGGCTGAGTGCGGGTAGGTGGGACTAGGTGAGATTAAGGGTTCGGCACGGACTAGGAGGGCCGAGATGGCCTGTTTCCATGCTGTGATTGTTATATGGTTATAAGAGTGGCAGGGTGGCAGGAGGATGGAGTAAGAGCAGGCGTCTGTGAAACGGAAGAGATGTAGATGAGGGCAGCATTGATGGAGGGGGAAGAGAAGCCCCTTCCTTTGAAAAAGGAGGGCATCTCCTTCATTCTGGAATAGAAAAGCCTCATCCTGAGAGCAAATGCGGCAGAGACGTTTTTACAAGTCGCAGGGCGGTCCGGGGAGCTGTGAGAGTCCGCTGGCTTATAACAGCCATCAGTGGATAAGCTGTCTCCGGAGACAGGGACAGTGAGAGCAAGAAAGGGAAGGGACGTGTCAGAAATGGGCAGGTGGAAGATGGAGGGAATTACATCCTCGCCCTCTCGAATTGAATGCTCACATCGTACTCGTCTTCCTCACCACTGGCTCAGCCCGCAGGTTACCCTTCAGGGGACCCTGCGTGAGGACTCCGGACTCCGACGGCCCGGGGCCACGCTACCGTGTCACGCCACCCACGTGGTCAGTCGATGTTTTCGGGTCCGGTTGGTCGGGCTGAACAGGGGGGAGGGCGGAGACTTGAGCACTGGCAGTGAGAGTCAAAAGGAAGTCTGTGGGCAGGAAGAGACCAAGTGTCACAGGCATGGCTGCTGCCGCCATTTGCTATTCAGAGTGGGCTGCGCCTTGCCCTCTGGTTACACTTTAACCTCAGCCTCTTCACATCTGGTCACCCAGCACAGAAGGTGCAGGCCAGTGGGAGGGCTTCCTGGTAGCCTTGTCGTGGGCAGGACACGCAGGCCGGAGGCCGAAGGTTCTGCCCAGGCTGACTGCCTGGTAGTAGAACACTACAGTGTGGGCCCTTTAGCCCACCATGTTGTGCCGACCTTTCAACCCATGACCTTGCAACCTCAGGCGTCACGGTAGCGTAGCGGATAGGCGGCAGCTCAGGGTTTCAGAGTTCAGAGTTCAATTCCAAAGTCACTTGCACGTCCTCCCTTGAGGAAAGTGTGGGTTTCTTCCCACCATCCAAAGACGCAGCAGTTGGTGGGCCATTGAAAATTGTCCTGTGATGAGGCGAGGGTTAAGCCAGGAGCTGCTGGGAGGCGTGTTTCGAGGGGCTGGAAGGACCCATTCCAAACTCTTGAGGTCAATCTAACCCCTCCTTCCTACATAGCCCTCCATTTTCCCTCTCCTGGATAAGGCGTTCAGGGACTGAAGCTCCCTCCGTACTGTCCCATCACACATTCCCCAGGTTGCGAGAATGCCCGGGTCACACTTACCGAAGGAGGCGTGGCATCTTTCGCTACCGTGTCCTCGAGGTGTACAGTGAAGATGGCCTCTGCGTGGTTCAGATACTCAGCCACCCTCTTTTTAATAGCATCTTGCCTCTCTGCACTTGGCTCACCTTAAAAGGAAAACACCTGTTAACCGTCGTTTGTTCACCCAGGGGCGACCCCTCCCAGAGCAGCACCTGCTGCCCCCAGCCCCCAGCAGCGGGAAACGCCAGTTCCATCGTCGAGCTGGGAACTCCTATCAGCCACAACACCGTAAGGTATTGGAGAAGAATCAGGCCAAGCAGTCCATCGGGTCTGTTCCAGCACTCTGTGACGGCTGATTGATTTCCCCTCTCAACCCCATTCTCCTGCCCTCTCCCTGATATTGCTTGTCATATATCACCTACACGTTGCTGTATGGTGTTTACATGTTGCTGAATGCTGTCTACACGTTGTGGGTTGTCTGCATGGTGTATGGTGTCCACTCATTCTATGTTATCTACACGTTGTGTCTACATGTTGTTTTTTGGTGTCTACACGCTGTTGTATGTTGTCTACATGTTGTTTTAAGGTGTCTACACGTTGCTGTATGGTGTCTACACGTTGCTGTATGGTGTCTACACGTTGCTGTATGGTGTCTACACGTTGTTGAATGGTGTCTACACGTTGTATGTTGTCTACATGTTGTTGTTTGGTGTCTACACAATCCTGTATGGTTCTACTTATTATTTTGTGGTGTCTACATTTTGTTATATGGTGTCTACATGCTGTTGAATAGTGTCTATACATTGTCTGCTGTCTACATCTTTTTATGGAATCTACATGTTGAATTCTGTCTACATGTTGTATGGTGTCTACACATTGTTGAATGGTATCCAAACATTGTTTTATGGTGTCTACATGTTATTGTAGGGTATCCACACGCTGTTTTATGGTGCCTACATGTTGTTTTAGGGTATCCACACGCTGTTTTATGGTGTCTACATGTTGTTTTAGGGTATCCACACGCTGTTTTATGGTGTCTACATGTTGTTTTAGGGTATCCACACGCTGTTTTATGGTGTCTACATGTTGTTTTAGGGTATCCACACGCTGTTTTATGGTGTCTACATGTTGTTTTAGGGTATCCACACGCTGTTTTATGGTGTCTACATGTTGTTTTAGGGTATCCACACGCTGTTTTATGGTGTCTACATGTTGTTTTAGGGTATCCACACGCTGTTTTATGGTGTCTACATGTTGTTTTAGGGTATCCACACGCTGTTTTATGGTGCCTACATGTTGTTTTAGGGTATCCACACGCTGTTTTATGGTGTCTACATGTTGTTTTAGGGTATCCACACGCTGTTTTATGGTGTCTACATGTTGTTTTAGGGTATCCACACGCTGTTTTATGGTGTCTACATGTTGTTTTAGGGTATCCACACGCTGTTTTATGGTGTCTACATGTTGTTTTAGGGTATCCACACGCTGTTTTATGGTGTCTACATGTTGTTTTAGGGTATCCACAGGCTGTTTTATGGTGTCTACATGTTATTGTAGGGTATCCACACGCTGTTTTATGGTGTCTACATGTTGTTTTAGGGTATCCACACGCTGTTTTATGGTGTCTACATGTTATTGTAGGGTATCCACACGCTGTTTTATGGTGTCTACATGTTATTGTAGGGTATCCACACGCTGTTTTATGGTGTCTACATGTTATTGTAGGGTATCCACACGCTGTTTTATGGTGTCTACATGTTGTTTTAGGGTATCCACACGCTGTTTTATGGTGTCTACATGTTATTGTAGGGTATCCACACGCTGTTTTATGGTGTCTACATGTTGTTTTAGGGTATCCACACGCTGTTTTATGGTGTCTACATGTTGTTTTAGGGTATCCACACGCTGTTTTATGGTGTCTACATGTTGTTTTAGGGTATCCACACGCTGTTTTATGGTGTCTACGTGTTATTGTAGGGTATCCACACGCTGTTTTATGGTGTCTACAATGTTATTGTAGGGTATCCACACGCTGTTTTATGGTGTCTACATGTTGTTTTAGGGTATCCACACGCTGTTTTATGGTGCCTACATGTTGTTTTAGGGTATCCACACGCTGTTTTATGGTGTCTACATGTTGTTTTAGGGTATCCACACGCTGTTTTATGGTGTCTACATGTTGTTTTAGGGTATCCACACGCTGTTTTATGGTGTCTACATGTTGTTTTAGGGTATCCACACGCTGTTTTATGGTGTCTACATGTTGTTTTAGGGTATCCACACGCTGTTTTATGGTGTCTACAATGTTGTTTTAGGGTTTCCACATGCTGTTTTATGGTGTCTACATGTTATTGTAGGGTATCCACACGCTGTTTTATGGTGTCTACATGTTGTTTTAGGGTATCCACACGCTGTTTTATGGTGTCTACATGTTATTGTAGGATATCCACATGCTGTTTTATGGTGTCTACATGTTATTGTAGGGTATCCACACGCTGTTTTATGGTGTCTACAATGTTGTTTTAGGGTATCCACACGCTGTTTTATGGTGTCTACATGTTATTGTAGGGTATCCACACGCTGTTTTATGGTGTCTACATGTTGTTTTAGGGTATCCACACGCTGTTTTATGGTGTCTACATGTTATTGTAGGGTATCCACACGCTGTTTTATGGTGTCTACATGTTATTGTAGGGTATCCACACGCTGTTTTATGGTGTCTACATGTTGTTGTAGGATATCCACACGCTGTTTTATGGTGTCTACATGTTGTTTTAGGGTATCCACACGCTGTTTTATGGTGTCTACATGTTATTGTAGGGTATCCACACGCTGTTTTATGGTGTCTACATGTTGTTTTAGGGTATCCACACGCTGTTTTATGGTGTCTACATGTTGTTTTAGGGTATCCACATGCTGTTTTATGGTGTCTACATGTTGTTTTAGGGTATCCACACGCTGTTTTATGGTGTCTACATGTTGTTTTAGGGTATCCACACGCTGTTTTATGGTGTCTACATGTTGTTTTAGGGTATCCACACGCCGTTTTATGGTGTCTACATGTTGTTTTAGGGTATCCACACGCCGTTTTATGGTGTCTACATGTTGTTTTAGGGTATCCACACGCTGTTTTATGGTGTCTACATGTTGTTTTAGGGTATCCACACGCTGTTTTATGGTGTCTACATGTTGTTTTAGGGTATCCACACGCTGTTTTATGGTGTCTACATGTTGTTTTAGGGTATCCACACGCTGTTTTATGGTGTCTACATGTTGTTTTAGGGTATCCACACGCTGTTTTATGGTGTCTACATGTTGTTTTAGGGTATCCACACGCTGTTTTATGGTGTCTACATGTTGTTTTAGGGTATCCACACGCTGTTTTATGGTGTCTACATGTTGTTTTAGGGTATCCACACGCTGTTTTATGGTGTCTACATGTTGTTTTAGGGTATCCACACGCTGTTTTATGGTGTCTACATGTTGTTTTAGGGTATCCACACGCTGTTTTATGGTGTCTACATGTTGTTTTAGGGTATCCACACGCTGTTTTATGGTGTCTACATGTTGTTTTAGGGTATCCACACGTTGTTTTATGGTGTCTACATGTTGTTTTAGGGTATCCACACGCTGTTTTATGGTGTCTACATGTTGTTTTAGGGTATCCACACGCTGTTTTATGGTGTCTACATGTTGTTTTAGGGTATCCACACGCTGTTTTATGGTGTCTACATGTTGTTTTAGGGTATCCACACGCTGTTTTATGGTGTCTACATGTTGTTTTAGGGTATCCACACGCTGTTTTATGGTGTCTACATGTTGTTTTAGGGTATCCACACGCTGTTTTATGGTGTCTACATGTTGTTTTAGGGTATCCACACGCTGTTTTATGGTGTCTACATGTTGTTTTAGGGTATCCACACGCTGTTTTATGGTGTCTACATGTTGTTTTAGGGTATCCACACGCTGTTTTATGGTGTCTACATGTTGTTTTAGTGTATCCACACGCTGTTTTATGGTGTCTACATGTTGTTTTAGGGTATCCACACGCTGTTTTATGGTGTCTACATGTTGTTTTAGGGTATCCACACGCTGTTTTATGGTGTCTACATGTTGTTTTAGGGTATCCACACGCTGTTTTATGGTGTCTACATGTTGTTTTAGGGTATCCACACGCTGTTTTATGGTGTCTACATGTTGTTTTAGGGTATCCACACGCTGTTTTATGGTGTCTACATGTTATTGTAGGGTATCCACACGCTGTTTTATGGTGTCTACATGTTATTGTAGGGTATCCACACGCTGTTTTATGGTGCCTACATGTTATTGTCGGGTATCCACACGCTGTTTTATGGTGTCTACATGTTATTGTAGGGTATCCACACGCTGTTTTATGGTGCCTACATGTTATTGTCGGGTATCCACACGCTGTTTTATGGTGTCTACATGTTATTGTAGGGTATCCACACGCTGTTTTATGGTGTCTACATGTTGTTTTAGGGTATCCACACGTTGTTTTATGGTGTCTACATGTTGTTTTAGGGTTTCCACACGCTGTTTTATGGTGTCTACATGTTATTGTAGGGTATCCACACGCTGTTTTATGGTGTCTACATGTTATTGTAGGGTATCCACACGCTGTTTTATGGTGTCTACATGTTGTTTTAGGGTATCCACACGCTGTTTTATGGTGTCTACATGTTGTTTTAGGGTATCCACACGCTGTTTTATGGTGTCTACATGTTGTTTTAGGGTATCCACACGCTGTTTTATGGTGTCTACATGTTGTCTTAGGGTATCCACACGCTGTTGAACATTGTGGGTTTGCAGAACGTGTGGGGACACTTGCTGGCTGCCCCCAGCACGTACTGAGACTGTGTTGGCTGTTGAGGTAAATGCCTGTTTTGCTGTACGTCGGAATAACAAGGAAATACCAGCAGCTGGTTCAGCACCTACCCTGGAGGCCCTTCAGCAGAATGGCCACCCCACTGCGGTAACAGTTCAAGGCCGCCTCATACTCCTGGGCCGCTTCCCGCTCCAGAGCCTGTTTGATGCAGGCCGCAGCCGCGCTCAGGTAGTCGGTCCCCTCCAGCTCGTCCGTCCCCAGCGGGTGCTCGCTGTCCGGCGACGACACCCTCAGGGTGTGCAGTCTGGCCTCCAGGTCCTCAGGGTCAGTGGGCTCCTCCGCCCGGCCGCTGGGGACTGAGAGCGCCTCCAGGTTACTCTGCCGAGCGCAGGCCGGTGCGGCCTCTGTAACAGCAGTCACAGGGTCAGGTAGAATACAGGCCCTCCAGCCCATGCTGACTAACATTCCCGTCCTGTGCTCGGCCCGTAAACCTTTCAACCTCAGAGTGAGAGAGAAATTGCCTTTCAACTCACGAGAGAGCAGAGGCCATCAACATTTTGCTGCTGATGTTTCTGTCGCAGGCAATTCCTTTTTCACGAGGTCAAGTTGTTAGCTCAACACTCATCCTAGCATGGATAGAAACTGGCCGGATTCAAACTCGGGACCTTCTGCCCCAAAGTCCAGTGCTGATGCCACTACGCCAGAGTGGTATGAAGAACACCTCATATTCCATCTGGGCAGCCTCCCACCTGATGGCAAGACCATCGATTTCTCCTTCTGGTAAAAAAAATTCCCTCCCCCTCCTCTCTTCTTCTGTGTCAACTCCCTCCTCCTTCCCTTTCTCCCGCGGTCCACTCTCCTCTCCTATCAGATTCCTTCCTCTTGAAACACCGACAATGTAAGTAGCTGAAGTTCTAAAATGCTTCAGAGTAAAGGATGATGGAGGCTGCTTTCCTGGAACACTGCTCCATGCAGATGCGCTCAATAGTCGGGAACCCTGTAACCAGGATGGACCGGACCATATCCACATGATAAGTAAATCTGGATCTGAATCCCTACCCACTCCCTGATGGTAGTGACCCCTCCGGGCAAGGGGTAACAACCTACCTTCCTTGGCACATGGGTCAAAGAGTGCCAGTTCACTGTCAGGCAGGGAGGACCCGTCCTGCAGCGGCCCCTCATCACCGTCTGCCTCCTTCCCAACGTCAGTCAGGGAATGGGCATCATCCTCCTCCGCCCACCCAGCGTCCGGCTCACCTGTGACAGAAAGAATCTCAGTCACGAGCGCGAGAGCTTTGCCACGGAGCTGTGGGAGAAGGGGGCACTGTGTACTGCCCACCACCGTTCCCCCTGAGGCTTCTCTGACAGCGCTGTGGACTGACCGTTGCTCCGAGTGGGAAAAGTTTACACGGTCCGAAAACTGCATGGCACTAACGCAGAGAGTAGTGAGTGCGTGGAATGGGCTGCCGGCAACGGTGGTGGAGGCGGATACGATAGGGTCTATTCAGAGACTCCTGGATAGGTACTTGGAGCTTATAAAAACAGAGGGCTATGGGTAACCCTGGGTAATTTCTAAGGTGAGGACATGTTCGGCACAGCATGGTGGGCGGAAGAGCCTGTATTGTGCTGTAGGTTTTCTATGTTTCGAAAGCCCATCCCATAAACCACAGTGTACACCGAGAAACCCAGTTCATAGCTACACAGCAGAAAGGCGCTTCAGCACAACTCCTTCGTGCTAGCCTTCCTGAGCTAGTCACATCAGCCTGATTTTGTCCCTTTTCCATCGAGGAGTTAGACGGAAGTGCCCAGCCTGCAACGTGACAAGCTTCGATAAGCTCATCCCCTAGTTTCCTTCACTCCAGGGAAAAGAGAACCAGTCAGTCCAGACTCATGTTATAATTCAAACATCCTCCAGACCCGGTAACGACCGCGCGAGCCTATACTGCACCTTTAGTCACACCGTGTCCTGGTCTCCCACACTCAGTCCTCACTGTCCACGCACGTGTCACACCGTGTCCCGGTCTCCCACACTCAATCCTCACTATCCCCGTGTCACACCGTGTCCCGGTCTCCCACACTCAGTCCTCACTGTCCACGTGTCACACCGTGTCCCGGTCTCCCACACTCAGTCCTCACTGTCCACGTGTCACACCGTATCCTGGTCTCCCACACTCAGTCCTCACTGTCCACGTGTCACACCGTGTCCTGGTCTCTCACACTCAGTCCTCACTGTCCACGTGTCACACCATGTCCTGGTCTCCCACACGGAGTCCTCACTGTCCCCGTGTCACACCGTGTCCCACTCTCTCACACTCCGTCCTCACTGTCCCCGTGTCACACCGTGTCCTGGTCTCCCACACTCAGTCCTCACTGTCCCTGTGTCACACAGTGTACTGGTCTCCCACACTCAGTCCTCACTGTCCCTGTGTCACACCGTGTCCTGGTCTCCCACACTCAGTCCTCACTGTCCCCGTGTCACACAGTGTCCTGGTCTCCCACACTCAGTCCTCACTGTCCCTGTGTCACACCGTGTCCTGGTCTCCCACACTCAGTCCTCACTGTCCCTGTGTCACACCGTGTCCTGGTCTCACACACTCAGTCCTCACTGTCCACGTGTCACACCGTGTCCCACTCTCTCACACTCCGTCCTCACTGTCCCCGTGTCACACCGTGTCCTGGTCTCCCACACTCATTCCTCACTGTCCACGTGTCACACCGTGTCCGCTCTCCCACACTCAGTACTCACTGTCCCCGTGTCACACCGTGTCCTGGTCTCCCACACTCAGTCCTCACTGTCCACGTGTCACACCGTATCCCGGTCTCCCACACTCAGTCCTCACTGTCCCCGTGTCACACCGTGTCCTGGTCTCCCACACTCAGTCCTCACTGTCCCCGTGTCACACCGTGTCCTGGTCTCCCACACTCAGTCCTCACTGTCCCCGTGTCACACCGTGTCCTGGTCTCCCACACTCATTCCTCACTGTCCCTGTGTCACACCGTACCCCACTCTCCCACACTCAGTCCTCACTGTCCACGTGTCACACCGTGTCCCGGAATCCCACACTCAGCCCTCACTGTCCCCGTGTCACACCGTGTCCTGGTCTCCCACACTCAGTCTTCACTGTCCCTGTGTCACACCGTGTCCCACTCTCCCACACTCAGTCCTCACTGTCCACGTGTCACAACGTGTCCCGGTCTCCCACACTCAGTCCTCACTGTCCCCGTGTCACACCGTGTCCTGGTCTCCCACACTCAGTCTTCACTGTCCCCGTGTCACACCGTGTCCTGGTCTCCCACACTCAGTCCTCACTGTCCCCGTGTCACACCGTGTCCTGGTCTCCCACACTCAGTCCTCACTGTCCACGTGTCACACCGTGTCCCGGTCTCCCACACTCAGTCCTCACTGTCCACGTGTCACACCGTGTCCTGGTCTCCCACACTCAGTCCTCACTGTCCACGTGTCACACCGTGTCCCACTCTCCCAAACTCAGTCCTCACTGTCCACGTGTCACACCGTGTCCCACTCTCCCACACTCAGTCCTCACTGTCCACGTGTCACACCGTGTCCCACTCTCCCACACTCAGTCCTCACTGTCCACGTGTCACACCGTGTCCCACTCTCCCACACTCAGTCCTCACTGTCCACATGTCACACCGTGTCCCACTCTCCCACACTCAGTCCTCACTGTCCACGTGTCACACCGTGTCCTGCTCTCCCACACTCAGTCCTCACTGTCCACGTGTCACACCGTGTCCCACTCTCCCACACTCAGTCCTCACTGTCCACGTGTCACACCGTGTCCCGCTCTCCCACACTCAGTCCTCACTGTCCTCGTGTCACACCGTGTCCTGACCTGCTCTCCCACATGGAGTCCTTACTGTCCCCGTGTCACACCGTGTCCTGGTCTCCCACACTCAGTCCTCACTGTCCCCGTGTCACACCGTGTCCTGGTCTCCCACACTCAGTCCTCAATGTCCCCGTGTCACACCGTGTCCTGGTCTCTCACACTCAGTCCTCACTGTCCTCGTGTCACAACGTGTCCTGGTCTCCCACACTCAATCCTCACTGACCCCGTGTCACACCGTATCCTGGTTTCTCACACTGAGTCCTCACTGTCCACGTGTCACACCGTGTCCTACTCTCCCACACTCAGTCCTCACTGTCCCCGTGTCACACCGTGTCCTGGTCTCCCACACTGAGTCCTCACTGTCCCCGTGTCACACCGTATCCTGGTCTCCCACACTCAGTCCTCACTGTCCACGTGTCACACCGTGTCCCGGTCTCCCACACTCAGTCCTCACTGTCCACGTGTCACACCGTGACCCACTCTCCCACACTCAGTCCTCACTGTCCACGTGTCACACCGTGTCCCACTCTCCCACACTCAGTCCTCACTGTCCACGTGTCACACCGTGTCCCACTCTCCCACACTCAGTCCTCACTGTCCACGTGTCACACCGTGACCTGGTCTCCCACACTCAGTCCTCACTGTCCCCGTGTCACACCGTGTCCTGGTCTCTCACACTCAGTCCTCACTGTCCACGTGTCACACCGTGTCCCGCTCTCCCACACTCAGTCCTCACTGTCCCCGTGTCACACCGTGTCCTGGTCTCCCACACTCAGTCCTCACTGTCCCCGTGTCACACCGTGTCCTGGTCTCTCACACTCAGTCCTCACTGTCCTCGTGTCACAACGTGTCCTGGTCTCCCACACTCAATCCTCACTGACCCCGTGTCACACCGTATCCTGGTTTCTCACACTGAGTCCTCACTGTCCCCGTGTCACACCGTATCCTGGTCTCCCACACTCAGTCCTCACTGTCCACGTGTCACACCGTGTCCCGGTCTCCCACACTCAGTCCTCACTGTCCACGTGTCACACCGTGTCCCACTCTCCCACACTCAGTCCTCACTGTCCACGTGTCACACCGTGTCCCACTCTCCCACACTCAGTCCTCACTGTCCACGTGTCACACCGTGTCCCACTCTCCCACACTCAGTCCTCACTGTCCACGTGTCACACCGTGTCCCACTCTCCCACACTCAGTCCTCACTGTCCACGTGTCACACCGTGTCCTGGTCTCTCACACTCAGTCCTCACTGTCCACGTGTCACACCGTGTCCCGCTCTCCCACACTCAGTCCTCACTGTCCCCGTGTCACACCGTGTCCTGGTCTCCCACACTCAGTCCTCACTGTCCCCGTGTCACACCGTGTCCTGGTCTCTCACACTCAGTCCTCACTGTCCTCGTGTCACAACGTGTCCTGGTCTCCAATACTCAATCCTCACTGACCCCGTGTCACACCGTGTCCTGGTCTCTCACACTGAGTCCTCACTGTCCACGTGTCACACCGTGTCCTACTCTCCCACACTCAGTCCTCACTGTCCCCGTGTCAGACGGTGTCCTGGTCTCCCACACTGAGTCCTCACTGTCCCCGAGTCACACCGTATCCTGGTCTCCCACACTCAGTCCTCACTGTCCCCGTGTCACACCGTGTCCTGGTCTCTCACACTCAGTCCTCACTGTCCACGTGTCACACCGTGTCCCGCTCTCCCACACTCAGTCCTCACTGTCCCCGTGTCACACCGTGTCCTGGTCTCGCACACTCAGTCCTCACTGTCCCCGTGTCACACCGTGTCCTGGTCTCTCACACTCAGTCCTCACTGTCCTCGTGTCACAACGTGTCCTGGTCTCCCACACTCAATCCTCACTGACCCCGTGTCACACCGTATCCTGGTTTCTCACACTGAGTCCTCACTGTCCCCGTGTCACACCGTATCCTGGTCTCCCACACTCAGTCCTCACTGTCCACGTGTCACACCGTGTCCCGGTCTCCCACACTCAGTCCTCACTGTCCACGTGTCACACCGTGTCCCACTCTCCCACACTCAGTCCTCACTGTCCACGTGTCACACCGTGTCCCACTCTCCCACACTCAGTCCTCACTGTCCACGTGTCACACCGTGTCCTGGTCTCCCACACTCAGTCCTCACTGTCCCCGTGTCACACCGTGTCCTGGTCTCTCACACTCAGTCCTCACTGTCCACGTGTCACACCGTGTCCCGCTCTCCCACACTCAGTCCTCACTGTCCCCGTGTCACACCGTGTCCTGGTCTCCCACACTCAGTCCTCACTGTCCCCGTGTCACACCGTGTCCTGGTCTCTCACACTCAGTCCTCACTGTCCTCGTGTCACAACGTGTCCTGGTCTCCAATACTCAATCCTCACTGACCCCGTGTCACACCGTGTCCTGGTCTCTCACACTGAGTCCTCACTGTCCACGTGTCACACCGTGTCCTACTCTCCCACACTCAGTCCTCACTGTCCCCGTGTCAGACCGTGTCCTGGTCTCCCACACTGAGTCCTCACTGTCCCCGTGTCACACCGTATCCTGGTCTCCCACACTCAGTCCTCACTGTCCACGTGTCACACCGTATCCCGGTCTCCCACACTCAGTCCTCACTGTCCACGTGTCACACCGTGTCCTACTCTCCCACACTCAGTCCTCACTGTCCCCGTGTCACACCGTGTCCTGGTCTCCCACACTGAGTCCTCACTGTCCCCGTGTCACACCGTATCCTGGTCTCCCACACTCAGTCCTCACTGTCCCCGTGTCACACTGTATCCTGGTCTCCCACACTCAGTCCTCATTGTCCCTGTGTCACACCGTGTCCTGGTCTCCCACACTCAGCCCTCACTATCCCCGTGTCACACTGTGTCCTGGTCTCCCACACTCAGTCCTCACTGTCCCCGTGTCACACCGTGTCCTGGTCTCCCACACTCAGTCTTCACTGTCCCCGTGTCACACCGTGTCCTGGTCTCCCACACTCAGTCCTCACTGTCCCCGTGTCACACCGTGTCCTGGTCTCTCACACTCAGTCCTCACTGTCCTCGTGTCACAACGTGTCCTGGTCTCCCACACTCAATCCTCACTGACCCCGTGTCACACCGTATCCTGGTTTCTCACACTGAGTCCTCACTGTCCACGTGTCACACCGTGTCCTACTGTCCCACACTCAGTCCTCACTGTCCCCGTGTCAGACCGTGTCCTGGTCTCCCACACTGAGTCCTCACTGTCCCCGTGTCACACCGTATCCTGGTCTCCCACACTCAGTCCTCACTGTCCACGTGTCACACCGTGTCCCACTCTCCCACACTCAGTCCTCACTGTCCACGTGTCACACCGTGTCCCACTCTCCCACACTCAGTCCTCACTGTCCACGTGTCACACCGTGTCCTGGTCTCCCACACTCAGTCCTCACTGTCCTCGTGTCACACCGTGTCCTGACCTGCTCTCCCACATGGAGTCCTTACTGTCCCCGTGTCACACCGTGTCCTGGTCTCCCACACTCAGTCCTCACTGTCCCCGTGTCACACCGTGTCCTGGTCTCCCACACTCAGTCCTCAATGTCCCCGTGTCACACCGTGTCCTGGTCTCTCACACTCAGTCCTCACTGTCCTCGTGTCACAACGTGTCCTGGTCTCCCACACTCAATCCTCACTGACCCCGTGTCACACCGTATCCTGGTTTCTCACACTGAGTCCTCACTGTCCACGTGTCACACCGTGTCCTACTCTCCCACACTCAGTCCTCACTGTCCCCGTGTCACACCGTGTCCTGGTCTCCCACACTGAGTCCTCACTGTCCCCGTGTCACACCGTATCCTGGTCTCCCACACTCAGTCCTCACTGTCCACGTGTCACACCGTGTCCCGGTCTCCCACACTCAGTCCTCACTGTCCACGTGTCACACCGTGACCCACTCTCCCACACTCAGTCCTCACTGTCCACGTGTCACACCGTGTCCCACTCTCCCACACTCAGTCCTCACTGTCCACGTGTCACACCGTGTCCCACTCTCCCACACTCAGTCCTCACTGTCCACGTGTCACACCGTGTCCTGGTCTCTCACACTCAGTCCTCACTGTCCACGTGTCACACCGTGTCCCGCTCTCCCACACTCAGTCCTCACTGTCCCCGTGTCACACCGTGTCCTGGTCTCCCACACTCAGTCCTCACTGTCCCCGTGTCACACCGTGTCCTGGTCTCTCACACTCAGTCCTCACTGTCCTCGTGTCACAACGTGTCCTGGTCTCCAATACTCAATCCTCACTGACCCCGTGTCACACCGTGTCCTGGTCTCTCACACTGAGTCCTCACTGTCCACGTGTCACACCGTGTCCTACTCTCCCACACTCAGTCCTCACTGTCCCCGTGTCAGACGGTGTCCTGGTCTCCCACACTGAGTCCTCACTGTCCCCGTGTCACACCGTATCCTGGTCTCCCACACTCAGTCCTCACTGTCCCCGTGTCACACCGTGTCCTGGTCTCTCACACTCAGTCCTCACTGTCCACGTGTCACACCGTGTCCCGCTCTCCCACACTCAGTCCTCACTGTCCCCGTGTCACACCGTGTCCTGGTCTCGCACACTCAGTCCTCACTGTCCCCGTGTCACACCGTGTCCTGGTCTCTCACACTCAGTCCTCACTGTCCTCGTGTCACAACGTGTCCTGGTCTCCCACACTCAATCCTCACTGACCCCGTGTCACACCGTATCCTGGTCTCTCACACTGAGTCCTCACTGTCCCCGTGTCACACCGTATCCTGGTCTCCCACACTCAGTCCTCACTGTCCACGTGTCACACCGTGTCCCGGTCTCCCACACTCAGTCCTCACTGTCCACGTGTCACACCGTGTCCCACTCTCCCACACTCAGTCCTCACTGTCCACGTGTCACACCGTGTCCCACTCTCCCACACTCAGTCCTCACTGTCCACGTGTCACACCGTGTCCTGGTCTCCCACACTCAGTCCTCACTGTCCCCGTGTCACACCGTGTCCTGGTCTCTCACACTCAGTCCTCACTGTCCACGTGTCACACCGTGTCCCGCTCTCCCACACTCAGTCCTCACTGTCCCCGTGTCACACCGTGTCCTGGTCTCCCACACTCAGTCCTCACTGTCCCCGTGTCACACCGTGTCCTGGTCTCTCACACTCAGTCCTCACTGTCCTCGTGTCACAACGTGTCCTGGTCTCCAATACTCAATCCTCACTGACCCCGTGTCACACCGTGTCCTGGTCTCTCACACTGAGTCCTCACTGTCCACGTGTCACACCGTGTCCTACTCTCCCACACTCAGTCCTCACTGTCCCCGTGTCAGACCGTGTCCTGGTCTCCCACACTGAGTCCTCACTGTCCCCGTGTCACACCGTATCCTGGTCTCCCACACTCAGTCCTCACTGTCCACGTGTCACACCGTATCCCGGTCTCCCACACTCAGTCCTCACTGTCCACGTGTCACACCGTGTCCTACTCTCCCACACTCAGTCCTCACTGTCCCCGTGTCACACCGTGTCCTGGTCTCCCACACTGAGTCCTCACTGTCCCCGTGTCACACCGTATCCTGGTCTCCCACACTCAGTCCTCACTGTCCCCGTGTCACACTGTATCCTGGTCTCCCACACTCAGTCCTCATTGTCCCTGTGTCACACCGTGTCCTGGTCTCCCACACTCAGCCCTCACTATCCCCGTGTCACACTGTGTCCTGGTCTCCCACACTCAGTCCTCACTGTCCCCGTGTCACACCGTGTCCTGGTCTCCCACACTCAGTCTTCACTGTCCCCGTGTCACACCGTGTCCTGGTCTCCCACACTCAGTCCTCACTGTCCCCGTGTCACACCGTGTCCTGGTCTCTCACACTCAGTCCTCACTGTCCTCGTGTCACAACGTGTCCTGGTCTCCCACACTCAATCCTCACTGACCCCGTGTCACACCGTATCCTGGTTTCTCACACTGAGTCCTCACTGTCCACGTGTCACACCGTGTCCTACTGTCCCACACTCAGTCCTCACTGTCCCCGTGTCAGACCGTGTCCTGGTCTCCCACACTGAGTCCTCACTGTCCCCGTGTCACACCGTATCCTGGTCTCCCACACTCAGTCCTCACTGTCCACGTGTCACACCGTGTCCCGGTCTCCCACACTCAGTCCTCACTGTCCACGTGTCACACCGTGTCCCACTCTCCCACACTCAGTCCTCACTGTCCACGTGTCACACCGTGTCCCACTCTCCCACACTCAGTCCTCACTGTCCACGTGTCACACCGTGTCCCACTCTCCCACACTCAGTCCTCACTGTCCACGTGTCACACCGTGTCCTGGTCTCCCACACTCAGTCCTCACTGTCCCCGTGTCACACCGTGTCCTGGTCTCTCACACTCAGTCCTCACTGTCCACGTGTCACACCGTGTCCCGCTCTCCCACACTCAGTCCTCACTGTCCCCGTGTCACACCGTGTCCTGGTCTCCCACACTCAGTCCTCACTGTCCCCGTGTCACACCGTGTCCTGGTCTCTCACACTCAGTCCTCACTGTCCACGTGTCACAACGTGTCCTACTCTCCCACACTCAGTCCTCACTGTCCCCGTGTCAGACGGTGTCCTGGTCTCCCACACTGAGTCCTCACTGTCCCCGTGTCACACCGTATCCTGGTCTCCCACACTCAGTCCTCACTGTCCACGTGTCACACCGTATCCCGGTCTCCCACACTCAGTCCTCACTGTCCACGTGTCACACCGTGTCCTACTCTCCCACACTCAGTCCTCACTGTCCCCGTGTCACACCGTGTCCCACTCTCCCACACTCAGTCCTCACTGTCCCCGTGTCACACCGTATCCTGGTCTCCCACACTCAGTCCTCATTGTCCCTGTGTCACACCGTGTCCTGGTCTCCCACACTCAGCCCTCACTATCCCCGTGTCACACTGTGTCCCGGTCTCCCACACTCAGTCCTCACTGTCCACGTGTCACACCGTATCCCACTCTCCCACACTCAGTCCTCACTGTCCACGTGTCACACCGTGTCCCACTCTCCCACACTCAGTCCTCACTGTCCACGTGTCACACCGTGTCCCACTCTCCCACACTCAGTCCTCACTGTCCACGTGTCACACCGTGTCCTGGTCTCCCACACTCAGTCCTCACTGTCCCCGTGTCACACCGTGTCCTGGTCTCTCACACTCAGTCCTCACTGTCCACGTGTCACACCGTGTCCCGCTCTCCCACACTCAGTCCTCACTGTCCCCGTGTCACACCGTGTCCTGGTCTCCCACACTCAGTCCTCACTGTCCCCGTGTCACACCGTGTCCTGGTCTCTCACACTCAGTCCTCACTGTCCTCGTGTCACAACGTGTCCTGGTCTCCAATACTCAATCCTCACTGACCCCGTGTCACACCGTGTCCTGGTCTCTCACACTGAGTCCTCACTGTCCACGTGTCACACCGTGTCCTACTCTCCCACACTCAGTCCTCACTGTCCCCGTGTCAGACCGTGTCCTGGTCTCCCACACTGAGTCCTCACTGTCCCCGTGTCACACCGTATCCTGGTCTCCCACACTCAGTCCTCACTGTCCACGTGTCACACCGTGTCCCGGTCTCCCACACTCAGTCCTCACTGTCCACGTGTCACACCGTGTCCTACTCTCCCACACTCAGTCCTCACTGTCCCCGTGTCACACCGTGTCCTGGTCTCCCACATTGAGTCCTCACTGTCCCCGTGTCACACCGTATCCTGGTCTCCCACACTCAGTCCTCACTGTCCCCGTGTCACACCGTATCCTGGTCTCCCACACTCAGTCCTCATTGTCCCTGTGTCACACCGTGTCCTGGTCTCCCACACTCAGCCCTCACTATCCCCGTGTCACACTGTGTCCTGGTCTCCCACACTCAGTCCTCACTGTCCCCGTGTCACACCGTGTCCCGGTCTCTCACACTGAGTCCTCACTGTCCCCGTGTCACACCGTGTCCCGGTCTCTCACACTGAGTCCTCACTGTCCCTGTGTCATACCGTGTCCTGGTCTCCCACACTCAGTCCTCACTATCCCCGTGTCACACCGTGTCCTGGTCTCCCACACTCAGTCCTCACTGTCCACGTGTCACACCGTGTCCTGGTCTCCCACACTCAGTCCTCACTGTCCACGTGTCACACCGTGTCCTGGTCTCCCACACTCAGTCCTCACTGTCCACGTGTCACACCGTGTCCTGGTCTCCCACACTCAGTCCTCACTGTCCACGTGTCACACCGTGTCCCACTCTCCCACACTCAGTCCTCACTGTCCCCGTGTCACACCGTGCCCTGCTCTACCACACTCAGTCCTCACTGTCCACGTGTCACACCTTGTCCTGGTCTCCCACACTCAGTCCTCACTGTCCACGTGTCACACAGTGTCCTGGTCTCCCACACTCAATCCTCACTGTCCCCGTGTCACACCGTGTCCTGGTCTCCCACACTCAATCCTCACTGTCCCCGTGTCACACCGTGTCCTGGTCTCCCACACTCAGTCCTCACTGTCCCCGTGTCACACCGTGTCCTGGTCTCCCACACTCAGTCCTCACTGTCCCCGTGTCACACCGTGTCCTGGTCTCCCACACTCAGTCCTCACTGTCCCCGTGTCACACCGTGTCCTGGTCTCCCACACTCAGTCCTCACTGTCTCCGTGTCACACCGTGTCCCACTCTCCCACACTCAGTCCTCACTGTCCACGTGTCACACCGTGTCCCACTCTCTCACACTCAGTCCTCACTGACCCGTGTCACACCGTGTCCCACTCTCCCACACTGAGTCCTCACTGTCCCCGTGTCACACCGTATCCTGGTCTCCCACACTCAGTCCTCACTGTCCCCGTGTCACACTGTATCCTGGTCTCCCACACTCAGTCCTCATTGTCCCTGTGTCACAAAGTGTCCTGGTCTCCCACACTCAGCCCTCACTATCCCCGTGTCACACTGTGTCCTGGTCTCCCACACTCAGTCCTCACTGTCCACGTGTCACACCGTGTCCCGCTCTCCCACACTCAGTCCTCACTGTCCCCGTGTCACACCGTGTCCTGGTCTCCCACACTCAGTCCTCACTGTCCCCGTGTCACACCGTGTCCTGGTCTCTCACACTCAGTCCTCACTGTCCTCGTGTCACAACGTGTCCTGGTCTCCAATACTCAATCCTCACTGACCCCGTGTCACACCGTGTCCTGGTCTCTCACACTGAGTCCTCACTGTCCACGTGTCACACCGTGTCCTACTCTCCCACACTCAGTCCTCACTGTCCCCGTGTCAGACGGTGTCCTGGTCTCCCACACTGAGTCCTCACTGTCCCCGTGTCACACCGTATCCTGGTCTCCCACACTCAGTCCTCACTGTCCCCGTGTCACACAGTGTCCTGGTCTCCCACACTCAGTCCTCACTGTCCCTGTGTCACACCGTGTCCTGGTCTCCCACACTCAGTCCTCACTGTCCCTGTGTCACACCGTGTCCTGGTCTCACACACTCAGTCCTCACTGTCCACGTGTCACACCGTGTCCCACTCTCTCACACTCCGTCCTCACTGTCCCCGTGTCACACCGTGTCCTGGTCTCCCACACTCATTCCTCACTGTCCACGTGTCACACCGTGTCCGCTCTCCCACACTCAGTACTCACTGTCCCCGTGTCACACCGTGTCCTGGTCTCCCACACTCAGTCCTCACTGTCCACGTGTCACACCGTATCCCGGTCTCCCACACTCAGTCCTCACTGTCCCCGTGTCACACCGTGTCCTGGTCTCCCACACTCAGTCCTCACTGTCCCCGTGTCACACCGTGTCCTGGTCTCCCACACTCAGTCCTCACTGTCCCCGTGTCACACCGTGTCCTGGTCTCCCACACTCATTCCTCACTGTCCCTGTGTCACACCGTACCCCACTCTCCCACACTCAGTCCTCACTGTCCACGTGTCACACCGTGTCCCGGAATCCCACACTCAGCCCTCACTGTCCCCGTGTCACACCGTGTCCTGGTCTCCCACACTCAGTCTTCACTGTCCCTGTGTCACACCGTGTCCCACTCTCCCACACTCAGTCCTCACTGTCCACGTGTCACAACGTGTCCCGGTCTCCCACACTCAGTCCTCACTGTCCCCGTGTCACACCGTGTCCTGGTCTCCCACACTCAGTCTTCACTGTCCCCGTGTCACACCGTGTCCTGGTCTCCCACACTCAGTCCTCACTGTCCCCGTGTCACACCGTGTCCTGGTCTCCCACACTCAGTCCTCACTGTCCACGTGTCACACCGTGTCCCGGTCTCCCACACTCAGTCCTCACTGTCCACGTGTCACACCGTGTCCCGGTCTCCCACACTCAGTCCTCACTGTCCACGTGTCACACCGTGTCCCACTCTCCCAAACTCAGTCCTCACTGTCCACGTGTCACACCGTGTCCCACTCTCCCACACTCAGTCCTCACTGTCCACGTGTCACACCGTGTCCCACTCTCCCACACTCAGTCCTCACTGTCCACGTGTCACACCGTGTCCCACTCTCCCACACTCAGTCCTCACTGTCCACATGTCACACCGTGTCCCACTCTCCCACACTCAGTCCTCACTGTCCACGTGTCACACCGTGTCCTGCTCTCCCACACTCAGTCCTCACTGTCCACGTGTCACACCGTGTCCCACTCTCCCACACTCAGTCCTCACTGTCCACGTGTCACACCGTGTCCCGCTCTCCCACACTCAGTCCTCACTGTCCTCGTGTCACACCGTGTCCTGACCTGCTCTCCCACATGGAGTCCTTACTGTCCCCGTGTCACACCGTGTCCTGGTCTCCCACACTCAGTCCTCACTGTCCCCGTGTCACACCGTGTCCTGGTCTCCCACACTCAGTCCTCAATGTCCCCGTGTCACACCGTGTCCTGGTCTCTCACACTCAGTCCTCACTGTCCTCGTGTCACAACGTGTCCTGGTCTCCCACACTCAATCCTCACTGACCCCGTGTCACACCGTATCCTGGTTTCTCACACTGAGTCCTCACTGTCCACGTGTCACACCGTGTCCTACTCTCCCACACTCAGTCCTCACTGTCCCCGTGTCACACCGTGTCCTGGTCTCCCACACTGAGTCCTCACTGTCCCCGTGTCACACCGTATCCTGGTCTCCCACACTCAGTCCTCACTGTCCACGTGTCACACCGTGTCCCGGTCTCCCACACTCAGTCCTCACTGTCCACGTGTCACACCGTGACCCACTCTCCCACACTCAGTCCTCACTGTCCACGTGTCACACCGTGTCCCACTCTCCCACACTCAGTCCTCACTGTCCACGTGTCACACCGTGTCCCACTCTCCCACACTCAGTCCTCACTGTCCACGTGTCACACCGTGACCTGGTCTCCCACACTCAGTCCTCACTGTCCCCGTGTCACACCGTGTCCTGGTCTCTCACACTCAGTCCTCACTGTCCACGTGTCACACCGTGTCCCGCTCTCCCACACTCAGTCCTCACTGTCCCCGTGTCACACCGTGTCCTGGTCTCCCACACTCAGTCCTCACTGTCCCCGTGTCACACCGTGTCCTGGTCTCTCACACTCAGTCCTCACTGTCCTCGTGTCACAACGTGTCCTGGTCTCCCACACCCAATCCTCACTGACCCCGTGTCACACCGTATCCTGGTTTCTCACACTGAGTCCTCACTGTCCCCGTGTCACACCGTATCCTGGTCTCCCACACTCAGTCCTCACTGTCCACGTGTCACACCGTGTCCCGGTCTCCCACACTCAGTCCTCACTGTCCACGTGTCACACCGTGTCCCACTCTCCCACACTCAGTCCTCACTGTCCACGTGTCACACCGTGTCCCACTCTCCCACACTCAGTCCTCACTGTCCACGTGTCACACCGTGTCCCACTCTCCCACACTCAGTCCTCACTGTCCACGTGTCACACCGTGTCCCACTCTCCCACACTCAGTCCTCACTGTCCACGTGTCACACCGTGTCCTGGTCTCTCACACTCAGTCCTCACTGTCCACGTGTCACACCGTGTCCCGCTCTCCCACACTCAGTCCTCACTGTCCCCGTGTCACACCGTGTCCTGGTCTCCCACACTCAGTCCTCACTGTCCCCGTGTCACACCGTGTCCTGGTCTCTCACACTCAGTCCTCACTGTCCTCGTGTCACAACGTGTCCTGGTCTCCAATACTCAATCCTCACTGACCCCGTGTCACACCGTGTCCTGGTCTCTCACACTGAGTCCTCACTGTCCACGTGTCACACCGTGTCCTACTCTCCCACACTCAGTCCTCACTGTCCCCGTGTCAGACGGTGTCCTGGTCTCCCACACTGAGTCCTCACTGTCCCCGTGTCACACCGTATCCTGGTCTCCCACACTCAGTCCTAACTGTCCCCGTGTCACACCGTGTCCTGGTCTCTCACACTCAGTCCTCACTGTCCACGTGTCACACCGTGTCCCGCTCTCCCACACTCAGTCCTCACTGTCCCCGTGTCACACCGTGTCCTGGTCTCGCACACTCAGTCCTCACTGTCCCCGTGTCACACCGTGTCCTGGTCTCTCACACTCAGTCCTCACTGTCCTCGTGTCACAACGTGTCCTGGTCTCCCACACTCAATCCTCACTGACCCCGTGTCACACCGTATCCTGGTTTCTCACACTGAGTCCTCACTGTCCCCGTGTCACACCGTATCCTGGTCTCCCACACTCAGTCCTCACTGTCCACGTGTCACACCGTGTCCCGGTCTCCCACACTCAGTCCTCACTGTCCACGTGTCACACCGTGTCCCACTCTCCCACACTCAGTCCTCACTGTCCACGTGTCACACCGTGTCCCACTCTCCCACACTCAGTCCTCACTGTCCACGTGTCACACCGTGTCCTGGTCTCCCACACTCAGTCCTCACTGTCCCCGTGTCACACCGTGTCCTGGTCTCTCACACTCAGTCCTCACTGTCCACGTGTCACACCGTGTCCCGCTCTCCCACACTCAGTCCTCACTGTCCCCGTGTCACACCGTGTCCTGGTCTCCCACACTCAGTCCTCACTGTCCCCGTGTCACACCGTGTCCTGGTCTCTCACACTCAGTCCTCACTGTCCTCGTGTCACAACGTGTCCTGGTCTCCAATACTCAATCCTCACTGACCCCGTGTCACACCGTGTCCTGGTCTCTCACACTGAGTCCTCACTGTCCACGTGTCACACCGTGTCCTACTCTCCCACACTCAGTCCTCACTGTCCCCGTGTCAGACGGTGTCCTGGTCTCCCACACTGAGTCCTCACTGTCCCCGTGTCACACCGTATCCTGGTCTCCCACACTCAGTCCTCACTGTCCACGTGTCACACCGTATCCCGGTCTCCCACACTCAGTCCTCACTGTCCACGTGTCACACCGTGTCCTACTCTCCCACACTCAGTCCTCACTGTCCCCGTGTCACACCGTGTCCTGGTCTCCCACACTGAGTCCTCACTGTCCCCGTGTCACACCGTATCCTGGTCTCCCACACTCAGTCCTCACTGTCCCCGTGTCACACTGTATCCTGGTCTCCCACACTCAGTCCTCATTGTCCCTGTGTCACACCGTGTCCTGGTCTCCCACACTCAGCCCTCACTATCCCCGTGTCACACTGTGTCCTGGTCTCCCACACTCAGTCCTCACTGTCCCCGTGTCACACCGTGTCCTGGTCTCCCACACTCAGTCTTCACTGTCCCCGTGTCACACCGTGTCCTGGTCTCCCACACTCAGTCCTCACTGTCCCCGTGTCACACCGTGTCCTGGTCTCTCACACTCAGTCCTCACTGTCCTCGTGTCACAACGTGTCCTGGTCTCCCACACTCAATCCTCACTGACCCCGTGTCACACCGTATCCTGGTTTCTCACACTGAGTCCTCACTGTCCACGTGTCACACCGTGTCCTACTGTCCCACACTCAGTCCTCACTGTCCCCGTGTCAGACCGTGTCCTGGTCTCCCACACTGAGTCCTCACTGTCCCCGTGTCACACCGTATCCTGGTCTCCCACACTCAGTCCTCACTGTCCACGTGTCACACCGTGTCCCGGTCTCCCACACTCAGTCCTCACTGTCCACGTGTCACACCGTGTCCCACTCTCCCACACTCAGTCCTCACTGTCCACGTGTCACACCGTGTCCCACTCTCCCACACTCAGTCCTCACTGTCCACGTGTCACACCGTGTCCCACTCTCCCACACTCAGTCCTCACTGTCCACGTGTCACACCGTGTCCTGGTCTCCCACACTCAGTCCTCACTGTCCCCGTGTCACACCGTGTCCTGGTCTCTCACACTCAGTCCTCACTGTCCACGTGTCACACCGTGTCCCGCTCTCCCACACTCAGTCCTCACTGTCCCCGTGTCACACCGTGTCCTGGTCTCCCACACTCAGTCCTCACTGTCCCCGTGTCACACCGTGTCCTGGTCTCTCACACTCAGTCCTCACTGTCCACGTGTCACACCGTGTCCTACTCTCCCACACTCAGTCCTCACTGTCCCCGTGTCAGACGGTGTCCTGGTCTCCCACACTGAGTCCTCACTGTCCCCGTGTCACACCGTATCCTGGTCTCCCACACTCAGTCCTCACTGTCCACGTGTCACACCGTATCCCGGTCTCCCACACTCAGTCCTCACTGTCCACGTGTCACACCGTGTCCTACTCTCCCACACTCAGTCCTCACTGTCCCCGTGTCACACCGTGTCCTGGTCTCCCACACTCAGTCCTCACTGTCCCCGTGTCACACCGTATCCTGGTCTCCCACACTCAGTCCTCATTGTCCCTGTGTCACACCGTGTCCTGGTCTCCCACACTCAGCCCTCACTATCCCCGTGTCACACTGTGTCCCGGTCTCCCACACTCAGTCCTCACTGTCCACGTGTCACACCGTATCCCACTCTCCCACACTCAGTCCTCACTGTCCACGTGTCACACCGTGTCCCACTCTCCCACACTCAGTCCTCACTGTCCACGTGTCACACCGTGTCCCACTCTCCCACACTCAGTCCTCACTGTCCACGTGTCACACCGTGTCCTGGTCTCCCACACTCAGTCCTCACTGTCCCCGTGTCACACCGTGTCCTGGTCTCTCACACTCAGTCCTCACTGTCCACGTGTCACACCGTGTCCCGCTCTCCCACACTCAGTCCTCACTGTCCCCGTGTCACACCGTGTCCTGGTCTCCCACACTCAGTCCTCACTGTCCCCGTGTCACACCGTGTCCTGGTCTCTCACACTCAGTCCTCACTGTCCTCGTGTCACAACGTGTCCTGGTCTCCAATACTCAATCCTCACTGACCCCGTGTCACACCGTGTCCTGGTCTCTCACACTGAGTCCTCACTGTCCACGTGTCACACCGTGTCCTACTCTCCCACACTCAGTCCTCACTGTCCCCGTGTCAGACCGTGTCCTGGTCTCCCACACTGAGTCCTCACTGTCCCCGTGTCACACCGTATCCTGGTCTCCCACACTCAGTCCTCACTGTCCACGTGTCACACCGTGTCCCGGTCTCCCACACTCAGTCCTCACTGTCCACGTGTCACACCGTGTCCTACTCTCCCACACTCAGTCCTCACTGTCCCCGTGTCACACCGTGTCCTGGTCTCCCACATTGAGTCCTCACTGTCCCCGTGTCACACCGTATCCTGGTCTCCCACACTCAGTCCTCACTGTCCCCGTGTCACACCGTATCCTGGTCTCCCACACTCAGTCCTCATTGTCCCTGTGTCACACCGTGTCCTGGTCTCCCACACTCAGCCCTCACTATCCCCGTGTCACACTGTGTCCTGGTCTCCCACACTCAGTCCTCACTGTCCCCGTGTCACACCGTGTCCCGGTCTCTCACACTGAGTCCTCACTGTCCCCGTGTCACACCGTGTCCCGGTCTCTCACACTGAGTCCTCACTGTCCCTGTGTCATACCGTGTCCTGGTCTCCCACACTCAGTCCTCACTATCCCCGTGTCCTGGTCTCCCACACTCAGTCCTCACTGTCCACGTGTCACACCGTGTCCTGGTCTCCCACACTCAGTCCTCACTGTCCACGTGTCACACCGTGTCCTGGTCTCCCACACTCAGTCCTCACTGTCCACGTGTCACACCGTGTCCCACTCTCCCACACTCAGTCCTCACTGTCCCCGTGTCACACCGTGCCCTGCTCTACCACACTCAGTCCTCACTGTCCACGTGTCACACCTTGTCCTGGTCTCCCACACTCAGTCCTCACTGTCCACGTGTCACACAGTGTCCTGGTCTCCCACACTCAATCCTCACTGTCCCCGTGTCACACCGTGTCCTGGTCTCCCACACTCAATCCTCACTGTCCCCGTGTCACACCGTGTCCTGGTCTCCCACACTCAGTCCTCACTGTCCCCGTGTCACACCGTGTCCTGGTCTCCCACACTCAGTCCTCACTGTCCCCGTGTCACACCGTGTCCTGGTCTCCCACACTCAGTCCTCACTGTCCCCGTGTCACACCGTGTCCTGGTCTCCCACACTCAGTCCTCACTGTCTCCGTGTCACACCGTGTCCCACTCTCCCACACTCAGTCCTCACTGTCCACGTGTCACACCGTGTCCCACTCTCTCACACTCAGTCCTCACTGACCCGTGTCACACCGTGTCCCACTCTCCCACACTCAGTCCTCACTGTCCCTGTGTCACACCGTGTCCTGGTCTCCCACACTCAGTCCTCACTGTCCACGTGTCACACCGTGTCCCACTCTCCCACACTCAGTCCTCACTGTCCCCGTGTCACACCGTGTCCCACTCTCTCACACTCAATCCTCACTGTCCCCGTGTCACACCGTGTCCTGGTCTCCGACACTCAGTCCTCACTGTCCACGTGTCACACCGTGTCCCGGTCTCCCACACTCAGTCCTCACTGTCCCCGTGTGACACCGTGTCCTGGTCTCTCACACTCAGTCCTCACTGTCCACGTGTCACACCGTGTCCCGGTCTCCCACACTCAGTCCTCACTGTCCCCGTGTCACACCGTGTTTGGTCTCTCACACTCAGTCCTCACTGTCCACGTGTCACACCGTATCCTGGTCTCCCACACTCAGTCCTCACTGTCCCCGTGTCACACCGTGTCCTGGTCTCCCACACTCAGTCCTCACTGTCCACATGTCACACCGTGTCCTGGTCTCTCACACTCAGTCCTCACTGTCCACGTGTCACACCATATCCTGGTCTCCCACACTCAGTCCTCACTGTCCCCGTATCACACTGTGTCCTGGTCTCCCACACTCAGTCCTCACTGTCCCCGTGTCACACCGTGTCCTGGTCTCCCACACTCAGTCCTCACTGTCCCCGTGTCACACCGTGTCCTGGTCTCCCACACTCAGTCCTCAGTGTCCCCGTGACACACCGTGTCCTGGTCTCCCACACTCAGTCCTCAGTGTCCCCGTGTCACATCGTGTCCCACTCTCCCACACTCAGTCCTCACTGTCCCCGTGTCACACCGTGTCCCACTCTCCCACACTCAGTCCTCAGTGTCCACGTGTCACACCTTGTCCTGGTCTCCCACACTCAGTCCTCACTGTCCACGTGTCACACAGTGTCCTGGTCTCCCACACTCAATCCTCACTGTCCCCGTGTCATACCGTGTCCCACTCTCTCACACTCAGTCCTCACAGTCCCCGTGTCACACCGTGTCCCGGACTCCCACACTCAGTCCTCACTGTCCCCGTGTGACACCGTATCCTGGTCTCTCACACTCAGTCCTCACTGTCCACGTGTCACACCGTGTCCCGGTCTCCCACACTCAGTCCTCACTGTCCCCGTGTCACACCGTGTCCTGGTCTCTCACACTCAGTCCTCACTGTCCACGTGTCACACCGTATCCTGGTCTCCCACACTCAGTCCTCACTGTCCACGTGTCACACCGTGTCCTGGTCTCCCACACTCAGTCCTCACTGTCCATGTGTCACACCGTGTCCCGCTCTCCCACACTCAGTCCTCACTGTCCCCGTGTCACACCGTGCCCTGCTCTACCACACTCAGTCCTCACTGTCCACGTGTCACACCTTGTCCTGGTCTCCCACACTCAGTCCTCACTGTCCACGTGTCACACAGTGTCCTGGTCTCCCACACTCAATCCTCACTGTCCCCGTGTCACACCGTGTCCTGGTCTCCCACACTCAATCCTCACTGTCCCCGTGTCACACCGTGTCCTGGTCTCCCACACTCAGTCCTCACTGTCCCCGTGTCACACCGTGTCCTGGTCTCCCACACTCAGTCCTCACTGTCCCCGTGTCACACCGTGTCCTGGTCTCCCACACTCAGTCCTCACTGTCCCCGTGTCACACCGTGTCCTGGTCTCCCACACTCAGTCCTCACTGTCTCCGTGTCACACCGTGTCCCACTCTCCCACACTCAGTCCTCACTGTCCACGTGTCACACCGTGTCCCACTCTCTCACACTCAGTCCTCACTGACCCGTGTCACACCGTGTCCCACTCTCCCACACTCAGTCCTCACTGTCCCTGTGTCACACCGTGTCCTGGTCTCCCACACTCAGTCCTCACTGTACACGTGTCACACCGTGTCCCACTCTCCCACACTCAGTCCTCACTGTCCCCGTGTCACAACGTGTCCCACTCTCTCACACTCAGTCCTCACTGTCCCCGTGTCACACCGTGTCCTGGTCTCCCACACTCAGTCCTCACTGTCCACGTGTCACACCGTGTCCCGGTCTCCCACACTCAGTCCTCACTGTCCCCGTGTGACACCGTGTCCTGGTCTCTCACACTCAGTCCTCACTGTCCACGTGTCACACCGTGTCCCGGTCTCCCACACTCAGTCCTCACTGTCCCCGTGTCACACCGTGTCCTGGTCTCTCACACTCAGTCCTCACTGTCCACGTGTCACACCGTATCCTGGTCTCCCACACTCAGTCCTCACTGTCCCCGTGTCACACCGTGTCCTGGTCTCCCACACTCAGTCCTCACTGTCCACATGTCACACCGTGTCCTGGTCTCTCACACTCAGTCCTCACTGTCCACGTGTCACACCGTATCCTGGTCTCCCACACTCAGTCCTCACTGTCCCCGTATCACACCGTGTCCTGGTATCCCACACTCAGTCCCCACTGTCCCCGTGTCACACCGTGTCCCACTCTCCCACACTCAGTCCTCACTGTCCCCGTGTCACACCGTGTCCCACTCTCCCACACTCAGTCCTCAGTGTCCACGTGTCACAACTTGTCCTGGTCTCCCACACTCAGTCCTCACTGTCCACGTGTCACACAGTGTCCTGGTCTCCCACACTCAATCCTCACTGTCCCCGTGTCATACCGTGTCCCACTCTCTCACACTCAGTCCTCACTGTCCCCGTGTCACACCGTGTCCTGGTCTCCCACACTCAGTCCTCACTGTCCACGTGTCACACCGTGTCCCGGTCTCCCACACTCAGTCCTCACTGTCCCCGTGTGACACCGTGTCCTGGTCTCTCCCACTCAGTCCTCACTGTCCACGTGTCACACCGTGTCCCGGTCTCCCACACTCAGTCCTCACTGTCCCCGTGTCACACCGTGTCCTGGTCTCTCACACTCAGTCCTCACTGTACACGTGTCACACCGTATCCTGGTCTCCCACACTCAGTCCTCACTGTCCCCGTGTCACACCGTGTCCTGGTCTCCCACACTCAGTCCTCACTGTCCACGTGTCACACCGTGTCCCACTCTCCCACACTCAGTCCTCACTGTCCACATGTCACACCGTGTCCCACTCTCCCACACTCAGTCCTCACTGTCCACGTGTCACACCGTGTCCCACTCTCGCACACTCAGTCCTCACTGTCCACGTGTCACACCGTGACCCACTCTCCCACACTCAGTCCTCACTGTCCACGTGTCACACCGTGTCCCGCTCTCCCACACTCAGTCCTCACTGTCCTCGTGTCACACCGTGTCCTGACCTGCTCTCCCACATGGAGTCCTTACTGTCCCCGTGTCACACCGTGTCCTGGTCTCCCACACTCAGTCCACACTGTCCCCGTGTCACACCGTGTCCTGGTCTCCCACACTCAGTCCTCACTGTCCCCGTGTCACACCGTGTCCTGGTCTCTCACACTCAGTCCTCACTGTCCTCGTGTCACAACGTGTCCTGGTCTCCCACACTCAATCCTCACTGACCCCGTGTCACACCGTATCCTGGTTTCTCACACTGAGTCCTCACTGTCCACGTGTCACACCGTGTCCTACTCTCCCACACTCAGTCCTCACTGTCCCCGTGTCACACCGTGTCCTGGTCTCCCACACTGAGTCCTCACTGTCCCCGTGTCACACCGTATCCTGGTCTCCCACACTCAGTCCTCACTGTCCACGTGTCACACCGTGTCCCGGTCTCCCACACTCAGTCCTCACTGTCCACGTGTCACACCGTGTCCCACTCTCCCACACTCAGTCCTCACTGTCCACGTGTCACACCGTGTCCCACTCTCCCACACTCAGTCCTCACTGTCCACGTGTCACACCGTGTCCTGGTCTCCCACACTCAGTCCTCACTGTCCCCGTGTCACACCGTGTCCTGGTCTCTCACACTCAGTCCTCACTGTCCACGTGTCACACCGTGTCCCGCTCTCCCACACTCAGTCCTCACTGTCCCCGTGTCACACCGTGTCCTGGTCTCCCACACTCAGTCCTCACTGTCCCCGTGTCACACCGTGTCCTGGTCTCTCACACTCAGTCCTCACAGTCCTCGTGTCACAACGTGTCCTGGTCTCCAATACTCAATCCTCACTGACCCCGTGTCACACCGTGTCCTGGTCTCTCACACTGAGTCCTCACTGTCCACGTGTCACACCGTGTCCTACTCTCCCACACTCAGTCCTCACTGTCCCCGTGTCAGACCGTGTCCTGGTCTCCCACACTGAGTCCTCACTGTCCCCGTGTCACACCGTATCCTGGTCTCCCACACTCAGTCCTCACTGTCCACGTGTCACACCGTGTCCCGGTCTCCCACACTCAGTCCTCACTGTCCACGTGTCACACCGTGTCCTACTCTCCCACACTCAGTCCTCACTGTCCCCGTGTCACACCGTGTCCTGGTCTCCCACACTCAGCCCTCACTATCCCCGTGTCACACTGTGTCCTGGTCTCCCACACTCAGTCCTCACTGTCCCCGTGTCACACCGTGTCCCGGTCTCTCACACTGAGTCCTCACTGTCCCCGTGTCACACCGTGTCCCGGTCTCTCACACTGAGTCCTCACTGTCCCTGTGTCATACCGTGTCCTGGTCTCCCACACTCAGTCCTCACTGTCCACGTGTCACACCGTGTCCCGGTATCCCACACTCAGTCCTCACTGTCCACGTATCACACCGTATCCCACTCTCCCACACTCAGTCCTCACTGTCCACGTGTCACACCGTGTCCCACTCTCCCACACTCAGTCCTCACTGTCCACGTGTCACACCGTGTCCCACTCTCCCACACTCATTCCTCACTGTCCACGTGTCACACCGTGTCCTGGTCTCCCACACTCAGTCCTCACTGTCCCCGTGTCACACCGTGTCCTGGTCTCTCACACTCAGTCCTCACTGTCCACGTGTCACACCGTGTCCCGCTCTCCCACACTCAGTCCTCACTGTCCCCGTGTCACACCGTGTCCTGGTCTCCCACACTCAGTCCTCACTGTCCCCGTGTCACACCGTGTCCTGGTCTCCCACACTCAGTCCTCACTGTCCACGTGTCACACAGTGTCCTGGTCTCCCACACTGAATCCTCACTGTCCCCGTGTCACACCGTGTCCTGGTCTCCCACACTCAATCCTCACTGTCCCCGTGTCACACCGTGTCCTGGTCTCCCACACTCAGTCCTCACTGTCCACGTGTGACACCGTGTCCTGGTCTCTCACACTCAGTCCTCACTGTCCACGTGTCACACCGTGTCCCGGTCTCCCACACTCAGTCCTCACTGTCCCCGTGTCACACCGTGTCCTGGTCTCTCACACTCAGTCCTCACTGTCCACGTGTCACACCGTATCCTGGTCTCCCACACTCAGTCCTCACTGTCCCCGTGTCACACCGTGTCCTGGTCTCCCACACTCAGACCTCACTGTCCACATGTCACACCGTGTCCTGGTCTCTCACACTCAGTCCTCACTGTCCACGTGTCACACCGTATCCTGGTCTCCCACACTCAGTCCTCACTGTCCCCGTATCACACTGTGTCCTGGTCTCCCACACTCAGTCCTCAAGGTCCCCGTGTCACACCGTGTCCTGGTCTCCCACACTCAGTCCTCACTGTCCCCGTGTCACACCGTGTCCTGGTCTCCCACACTCAGTCCTCAGTGTCCCGGTGACACACCGTGTCCTGGTCTCCCACACACAGTCCTCAGTGTCCCCGTGTCACATCGTGTCCCACTCTCCCACACTCAGTCCTCACTGTCCCCGTGTCACACCGTGTCCCACTCTCACACACAGTCCGTCCTCAGTGTCCACGTGTCACACCTTGTCCTGGTCTCCCACACTCAGTCCTCACTGTCCACGTGTCACACAGTGTCCTGGTCTCCCACACTCAATCCTCACTGTCCCCGTGTCATACCGTGTCCCACTCTCTCACACTCAGTCCTCACTGTCCCCGTGTCACACCGTGTCCTGGTCTCCCACACTCAGTCCTCACTGTCCACGTGTCACACCGTGTCCCGGTCTCCCACACTCAGTCCTCACTGTCCCCGTGTGACACCGTGTCCTGGTCTCTCACACTCAGTCCTCACTGTCCACGTGTCACACCGTGTCCCGGTCTCCCACACTCAGTCCTCACTGTCCCCGTGTCACACCGTGTCCTGGTCTCTCACACTCAGTCCTCACTGTCCACGTGTCACACCGTATCCTGGTCTCCCACACTCAGTCCTCACTGTCCACGTGTCACACCGTGTCCTGGTCTCCCACACTCAGTCCTCACTGTCCACGTGTCACACCGTGTCCCACTCTCCCACACTCAGTCCTCACTGTCCCCGTGTCACACCGTGCCCTGCTCTACCACACTCAGTCCTCACTGTCCACGTGTCACACCTTGTCCTGGTCTCCCACACTCAGTCCTCACTGTCCACGTGTCACACAGTGTCCTGGTCTCCCACACTGAATCCTCACTGTCCCCGTGTCACACCGTGTCCTGGTCTCCCACACTCAATCCTCACTGTCCCCGTGTCACACCGTGTCCTGGTCTCCCACACTCAGTCCTCACTGTCCCCGTGTCACACCGTGTCCTGGTCTCCCACACTCAGTCCTCACTGTCCCCGTGTCACACCGTGTCCTGGTCTCCCACACTCAGTCCTCACTGTCCCCGTGTCACACCGTGTCCTGGTCTCCCACACTCAGTCCTCACTGTCTCCGTGTCACACCGTGTCCCACTCTCCCACACTCAGTCCTCACTGTCCACGTGTCACACCGTGTCCCACTCTCTCACACTCAGTCCTCACTGACCCGTGTCACACCGTGTCCCACTCTCCCACACTCAGTCCTCACTGTCCCTGTGTCACACCGTGTCCCACTCTCCCACACTCAGTCCTCACTGTCCCCGTGTCACACGGTGTCCCACTCTCTCACACTCAGTCCTCACTGTCCCCGTGTCACACCGTGTCCTGGTCTCCCACACTCAGTCCTCACTGTCCACGTGTCACACCGTGTCCCGGTCTCCCACACTAAGTCCTCACTGTCCACGTGTCACACCGTGTCCTACTCTCCCACACTCAGTCCTCACTGTCCCCGTGTCCCACCGTGCCCTGCTCTACCACACTCAGTCCTCACTGTCCACGTGTCACACCTTGTCCTGGTCTCCCACACTCAGTCCTCACTGTCCACGTGTCACACAGTGTCCTGGTCTCCCACACTCAATCCTCACTGTCCCCGTGTCACACCGTGTCCTGGTCTCCCACACTCAATCCTCACTGTCCCCGTGTCACACCGTGTCCTGGTCTCCCACACTCAGTCCTCACTGTCCCCGTGTCACACCGTGTCCTGGTCTCCCACACTCAGTCCTCACTGTCCCCGTGTCACACCGTGTCCTGGTCTCCCACACTCAGTCCTCACTGTCCCCGTGTCACACCGTGTCCTGGTCTCCCACACTCAGTCCTCACTGTCTCCGTGTCACACCGTGTCCCACTCTCCCACACTCAGTCCTCACTGTCCACGTGTCACACCGTGTCCCACTCTCTCACACTCAGTCCTCACTGACCCGTGTCACACCGTGTCCCACACTCCCACACTCAGTCCTCACTGTCCCTGTGTCACACCGTGTCCTGGTCTCCCACACTCAGTCCTCACTGTCCACGTGTCACACCGTGTCCCACTCTCCCACACTCAGTCCTCACTGTCCCCGTGTCACACCGTGTCCTACTCTCTCACACTCAATCCTCACTGTCCCCGTGTCACACCGTGTCCTGGTCTCCGACACTCAGTCCTCACTGTCCACGTGTCACACCGTGTCCCGGTCTCCCACACTCAGTCCTCACTGTCCACGTGTGACACCGTGTCCTGGTCTCTCACACTCAGTCCTCACTGTCCACGTGTCACACCGTGTCCCGGTCTCCCACACTCAGTCCTCACTGTCCCCGTGTCACACCGTGTCCTGGTCTCTCACACTCAGTCCTCACTGTCCACGTGTCACACCGTATCCTGGTCTCCCACACTCAGACCTCACTGTCCACATGTCACACCGCGTCCTGGTCTCTCACACTCAGTCCTCACTGTCCACGTGTCACACCGTATCCTGGTCTCCCACACTCAGTCCTCACTGTCCCCGTATCACACTGTGTCCTGGTCTCCCACACTCAGTCCTCAAGGTCCCCGTGTCACACCGTGTCCTGGTCTCCCACACTCAGTCCTCACTGTCCCCGTGTCACACCGTGTCCTGGTCTCCCACACTCAGTCCTCAGTGTCCCGGTGACACACCGTGTCCTGGTCTCCCACACACAGTCCTCATTGTCCCCGTGTCACATCGTGTCCCACTCTCCCACACTCAGTCCTCACTGTCCCCGTGTCACACCGTGTCCCACTCTCACACACAGTCCGTCCTCAGTGTCCACGTGTCACACCTTGTCCTGGTCTCCCACACTCAGTCCTCACTGTCCACGTGTCACACAGTGTCCTGGTCTCCCACACTCAATCCTCACTGTCCCCGTGTCATACCGTGTCCCACTCTCTCACACTTAGTCCTCACTGTCCCCGTGTCACACCGTGTCCTGGTCTCCCACACTCAGTCCTCACTGTCCACGTGTCACACCGTGTCCCGGTCTCCCACACTCAGTCCTCACTGTCCCCGTGTGACACCGTGTCCTGGTCTCTCACACTCAGTCCTCACTGTCCACGTGTCACACCGTGTCCCGGTCTCCCACACTCAGTCCTCACTGTCCCCGTGTCACACCGTGTCCTGGTCTCTCACACTCAGTCCTCACTGTCCACGTGTCACACCGTATCCTGGTCTCCCACACTCAGTCCTCACTGTCCACGTGTCACACCATGTCCTGGTCTCCCACACTCAGTCCTCACTGTCCACGTGTCACACCGTGTCCCACTCTCCCACACTCAGTCCTCACTGTCCCCGTGTCACACCGTGCCCTGCTCTACCACACTCAGTCCTCACTGTCCACGTGTCACACCTTGTCCTGGTCTCCCACACTCAGTCCTCACTGTCCACGTGTCACACAGTGTCCTGGTCTCCCACACTGAATCCTCACTGTCCCCGTGTCACACCGTGTCCTGGTCTCCCACACTCAATCCTCACTGTCCCCGTGTCACACCGTGTCCTGGTCTCCCACACTCAGTCCTCACTGTCCCCGTGTCACACCGTGTCCTCGTCTCCCACACTCAGTCCTCACTGTCCCCGTGTCACACCGTGTCCTGGTCTCCCACACTCAGTCCTCACTGTCCCCGTGTCACACCGTGTCCTGGTCTCCCACACTCAGTCCTCACTGTCTCCGTGTCACACCGTGTCCCACTCTCCCACACTCAGTCCTCACTGTCCACGTGTCACACCGTGTCCCACTCTCTCACACTCAGTCCTCACTGACCCGTGTCACACCGTGTCCCACTCTCCCACACTCAGTCCTCACTGTCCCTGTGTCACACCGTGTCCCACTCTCCCACACTCAGTCCTCACTGTCCCCGTGTCACACCGTGTCCCACTCTCTCACACTCAGTCCTCACTGTCCCCGTGTCACACCGTGTCCTGGTCTCCCACACTCAGTCCTCACTGTCCACGTGTCACACCGTGTCCCGGTCTCCCACACTAAGTCCTCACTGTCCACGTGTCACACCGTGTCCTACTCTCCCACACTCAGTCCTCACTGTCCACGTGTCACACCGTGTCCCGGTCTCCCACACTCAGTCCTCACTGTCCCCGTGTGACACCGTGTCCTGGTCTCTCCCACTCAGTCCTCATTGTCCCTGTGTCACACCGTGTCCTGGTCTCCCACACTCAGCCCTCACTATCCCCGTGTCACACTGTGTCCTGGTCTCCCACACTCAGTCCTCACTGTCCCCGTGTCACACCGTGTCCCGGTCTCTCACACTGAGTCCTCACTGTCCCCGTGTCACACCGTGTCCCGGTCTCTCACACTGAGTCCTCACTGTCCCTGTGTCATACTGTGTCCTGGTCTCCCACACTCAGTCCTCACTATCCCCGTGTCACACCGTGTCCTGGTCTCCCACACTCAGTCCTCACTGTCCACGTGTCACACCGTGTCCTGGTCTCCCACACTCAGTCCTCACTGTCCACGTGTCACACCGTGTCCTGGTCTCCCACACTCAGTCCTCACTGTCCACGTGTCACACCGTGTCCCACTCTCCCACACTCAGTCCTCACTGTCCCCGTGTCCCACCGTGCCCTGCTCTACCACACTCAGTCCTCACTGTCCACGTGTCACACCTTGTCCTGGTCTCCCACACTCAGTCCTCACTGTCCACGTGTCACACAGTGTCCTGGTCTCCCACACTCAATCCTCACTGTCCCCGTGTCACACCGTGTCCTGGTCTCCCACACTCAATCCTCACTGTCCCCGTGTCACACCGTGTCCTGGTCTCCCACACTCAGTCCTCACTGTCCCCGTGTCACACCGTGTCCTGGTCTCCCACACTCAGTCCTCACTGTCCCCGTGTCACACCGTGTCCTGGTCTCCCACACTCAGTCCTCACTGTCCCCGTGTCACACCGTGTCCTGGTCTCCCACACTCAGTCCTCACTGTCTCCGTGTCACACCGTGTCCCACTCTCCCACACTCAGTCCTCACTGTCCACGTGTCACACCGTGTCCCACTCTCTCACACTCAGTCCTCACTGACCCGTGTCACACCGTGTCCCACACTCCCACACTCAGTCCTCACTGTCCCTGTGTCACACCGTGTCCTGGTCTCCCACACTCAGTCCTCACTGTCCACGTGTCACACCGTGTCCCACTCTCCCACACTCAGTCCTCACTGTCCCCGTGTCACAGCGTGTCCTACTCTCTCACACTCAATCCTCACTGTCCCCGTGTCACACCGTGTCCTGGTCTCCGACACTCAGTCCTCACTGTCCACGTGTCACACCGTGTCCCGGTCTCCCACACTCAGTCCTCACTGTCCACGTGTGACACCGTGTCCTGGTCTCTCACACTCAGTCCTCACTGTCCACGTGTCACACCGTGTCCCGGTCTCCCACACTCAGTCCTCACTGTCCCCGTGTCACACCGTGTCCTGGTCTCTCACACTCAGTCCTCACTGTCCACGTGTCACACCGTATCCTGGTCTCCCACACTCAGTCCTCACTGTCCCCGTGTCACACCGTGTCCTGGTCTCCCACACTCAGACCTCACTGTCCACATGTCACACCGTGTCCTGGTCTCTCACACTCAGTCCTCACTGTCCACGTGTCACACCGTATCCTGGTCTCCCACACTCAGTCCTCACTGTCCCCGTATCACACTGTGTCCTGGTCTCCCACACTCAGTCCTCAAGGTCCCCGTGTCACACCGTGTCCTGGTCTCCCACACTCAGTCCTCACTGTCCCCGTGTCACACCGTGTCCTGGTCTCCCACACTCAGTCCTCAGTGTCCCGGTGACACACCGTGTCCTGGTCTCCCACACACAGTCCTCAGTGTCCCCGTGTCACATCGTGTCCCACTCTCCCACACTCAGTCCTCACTGTCCCCGTGTCACACCGTGTCCCACTCTCACACACAGTCCGTCCTCAGTGTCCACGTGTCACACCTTGTCCTGGTCTCCCACACTCAGTCCTCACTGTCCACGTGTCACACAGTGTCCTGGTCTCCCACACTCAATCCTCACTGTCCCCGTGTCATACCGTGTCCCACTCTCCCACACTCAGTCCTCACTGTCCACGTGTGACACCGTGTCCTGGTCTCTCACACTCAGTCCTCACTGTCCACGTGTCACACCGTGTCCCGGTCTCCCACACTCAGTCCTCACTGTCCCCGTGTCACACCGTGTCCTGGTCTCTCACACTCAGTCCTCACTGTCCACGTGTCACACCGTATCCTGGTCTCCCACACTCAGTCCTCACTGTCCCCGTGTCACACCGTGTCCTGGTCTCCCACACTCAGACCTCACTGTCCACATGTCACACCGTGTCCTGGTCTCTCACACTCAGTCCTCACTGTCCACGTGTCACACCGTATCCTGGTCTCCCACACTCAGTCCTCACTGTCCCCGTATCACACTGTGTCCTGGTCTCCCACACTCAGTCCTCAAGGTCCCCGTGTCACACCGTTGTCCTGGTCTCCCACACTCAGTCCTCACTGTCCCCGTGTCACACCGTGTCCTGGTCTCCCACACTCAGTCCTCAGTGTCCCGGTGACACACCGTGTCCTGGTCTCCCACACACAGTCCTCAGTGTCCCCGTGTCACATCGTGTCCCACTCTCCCACACTCAGTCCTCACTGTCCCCGTGTCACACCGTGTCCCACTCTCACACACAGTCCGTCCTCAGTGTCCACGTGTCACACCTTGTCCTGGTCTCCCACACTCAGTCCTCACTGTCCACGTGTCACACAGTGTCCTGGTCTCCCACACTCAATCCTCACTGTCCCCGTGTCATACCGTGTCCCACTCTCTCACACTCAGTCCTCACTGTCCCCGTGTCACACCGTTGTCCTGGTCTCCCACACTCAGTCCTCACTGTCCACGTGTCACACCGTGTCCCGGTCTCCCACACTCAGTCCTCACTGTCCCCGTGTGACACCGTGTCCTGGTCTCTCACACTCAGTCCTCACTGTCCACGTGTCACACCGTGTCCCGGTCTCCCACACTCAGTCCTCACTGTCCCCGTGTCACACCGTGTCCTGGTCTCTCACACTCAGTCCTCACTGTCCACGTGTCACACCGTATCCTGGTCTCCCACACTCAGTCCTCACTGTCCACGTGTCACACCGTGTCCTGGTCTCCCACACTCAGTCCTCACTGTCCACGTGTCACACCGTGTCCCCACTCTCCCCACACTCAGTCCTCACTGTCCCCGTGTCACACCGTGCCCTGCTCTACCACACTCAGTCCTCACTGTCCACGTGTCACACCTTGTCCTGGTCTCCCACACTCAGTCCTCACTGTCCACGTGTCACACAGTGTCCTGGTCTCCCACACTGAATCCTCACTGTCCCCGTGTCACACCGTGTCCTGGTCTCCCACACTCAATCCTCACTGTCCCCGTGTCACACCGTGTCCTGGTCTCCCACACTCAGTCCTCACTGTCCCCGTGTCACACCGTGTCCTGGTAGCCCACACTCAGTCCTCACTGTCCCCGTGTCACACCGTGTCCTGGTCTCCCACACTCAGTCCTCACTGTCCCCGTGTCACACCGTGTCCTGGTCTCCCACACTCAGTCCTCACTGTCTCCGTGTCACACCGTGTCCCACTCTCCCACACTCAGTCCTCACTGTCCCACGTGTCACACCGTGTCCCACTCTCTCACACTCAGTCCTCACTGACCCGTGTCACACCGTGTCCCACTCTCCCACACTCAGTCCTCACTGTCCCTGTGTCACACCGTGTCCCACTCTCCCACACTCAGTCCTCACTGTCCCCGTGTCACACCGTGTCCCACTCTCTCACACTCAGTCCTCACTGTCCCCGTGTCACACCGTGTCCTGGTCTCCCACACTCAGTCCTCACTGTCCACGTGTCACACCGTGTCCCGGTCTCCCACACTCAGTCCTCACTGTCCACGTGTCACACCGTGTCCTACTCTCCCACACTCAGTCCTCACTGTCCACGTGTCACACCGTGTCCCGGTCTCCCACACTCAGTCCTCACTGTCCCCGTGTGACACCGTGTCCTGGTCTCTCCCACTCAGTCCTCACTGTCCCCGTGTCACACCGTGTCCTGGTCTCCCACACTGAGTCCTCACTGTCCCCGTGTCACACCGTATCCTGGTCTCCCACACTCAGTCCTCACTGTCCACGTGTCACACCGTGTCCCGGTCTCCCACACTCAGTCCTCACTGTCCAAGTGTCACACCGTGTCCTACTCTCCCACACTCAGTCCTCACTGTCCCCGTGTCACACCGTGTCCTGGTCTCCCACACTGAGTCCTCACTGTCCCCGTGTCACACCGTATCCTGGTCTCCCAGACTCAGTCCTCACTGTCCCCGTGTCACACCGTATCCTGGTCTCCCACACTCAGTCCTCATTGTCCCTGTGTCACACCGTGTCCTGGTCTCCCACACTCAGCCCTCACTATCCCCGTGTCACACTGTGTCCTGGTCTCCCACACTCAGTCCTCAGTGTCCCGGTGACACACCGTGTCCTGGTCTCCCACACACAGTCCTCAGTGTCCCCGTGTCACATCGTGTCCCACTCTCCCACACTCAGTCCTCACTGTCCCCGTGTCACACCGTGTCCCACTCTCACACACAGTCCGTCCTCAGTGTCCACGTGTCACACCTTGTCCTGGTCTCCCACACTCAGTCCTCACTGTCCACGTGTCACACAGTGTCCTGGTCTCCCACACTCAATCCTCACTGTCCCCGTGTCATACCGTGTCCCACTCTCTCACACTCAGTCCTCACTGTCCCCGTGTCACACCGTGTCCTGGTCTCCCACACTCAGTCCTCACTGTCCCCGTGTCACACCGTGTCCTGGTCTCTCACACTCAGTCCTCACTGTCCACGTGTCACACCGTATCCTGGTCTCCCACACTCAGTCCTCACTGTCCACGTGTCACACCGTGTCCTGGTCTCCCACACTCAGTCCTCACTGTCCACGTGTCACACCGTGTCCCACTCTCCCACACTCAGTCCTCACTGTCCCCGTGTCACACCGTGCCCTGCTCTACCACACTCAGTCCTCACTGTCCACGTGTCACACCTTGTCCTGGTCTCCCACACTCAGTCCTCACTGTCCACGTGTCACACAGTGTCCTGGTCTCCCACACTGAATCCTCACTGTCCCCGTGTCACACCGTGTCCTGGTCTCCCACACTCAATCCTCACTGTCCCCGTGTCACACCGTGTCCTGGTCTCCCACACTCAGTCCTCACTGTCCCCGTGTCACACCGTGTCCTGGTCTCCCACACTCAGTCCTCACTGTCCCCGTGTCACACCGTGTCCTGGTCTCCCACACTCAGTCCTCACTGTCCCCGTGTCACACCGTGTCCTGGTCTCCCACACTCAGTCCTCACTGTCTCCGTGTCACACCGTGTCCCACTCTCCCACACTCAGTCCTCACTGTCCACGTGTCACACCGTGTCCCACTCTCTCACACTCAGTCCTCACTGACCCGTGTCACACCGTGTCCCACTCTCCCACACTCAGTCCTCACTGTCCCTGTGTCACACCGTGTCCCACTCTCCCACACTCAGTCCTCACTGTCCCCGTGTCACACCGTGTCCCACTCTCTCACACTCAGTCCTCACTGTCCCCGTGTCACACCGTGTCCTGGTCTCCCACACTCAGTCCTCACTGTCCACGTGTCACACCGTGTCCCGGTCTCCCACACTCAGTCCTCACTGTCCACGTGTCACACCGTGTCCTACTCTCCCACACTCAGTCCTCACTGTCCACGTGTCACACCGTGTCCCGGTCTCCCACACTCAGTCCTCACTGTCCCCGTGTGACACCGTGTCCTGGTCTCTCCCACTCAGTCCTCACTGTCCCCGTGTCACACCGTGTCCTGGTCTCCCACACTGAGTCCTCACTGTCCCCGTGTCACACCGTATCCTGGTCTCCCACACTCAGTCCTCACTGTCCACGTGTCACACCGTGTCCCGGTCTCCCACACTCAGTCCTCACTGTCCAAGTGTCACACCGTGTCCTACTCTCCCACACTCAGTCCTCACTGTCCCCGTGTCACACCGTGTCCTGGTCTCCCACACTGAGTCCTCACTGTCCCCGTGTCACACCGTATCCTGGTCTCCCAGACTCAGTCCTCACTGTCCCCGTGTCACACCGTATCCTGGTCTCCCACACTCAGTCCTCATTGTCCCTGTGTCACACCGTGTCCTGGTCTCCCACACTCAGCCCTCACTCTCCCCGTGTCACACTGTGTCCTGGTCTCCCACACTCAGTCCTCACTGTCCCCGTGTCACACCGTGTCCCGGTCTCTCACACTGAGTCCTCACTGTCCCCGTGTCACACCGTGTCCCGGTCTCTCACACTGAGTCCTCACTGTCCCTGTGTCATACTGTGTCCTGGTCTCCCACACTCAGTCCTCACTATCCCCGTGTCACACCGTGTCCTGGTCTCCCACACTCAGTCCTCACTGTCCACGTGTCACACCGTGTCCTGGTCTCCCACACTCAGTCCTCACTGTCCACGTGTCACACCGTGTCCTGGTCTCCCACACTCAGTCCTCACTGTCCACGTGTCACACCGTGTCCCACTCTCCCACACTCAGTCCTCACTGTCCCCGTGTCCCACCGTGCCCTGCTCTACCACACTCAGTCCTCACTGTCCACGTGTCACACCTTGTCCTGGTCTCCCACACTCAGTCCTCACTGTCCACGTGTCACACAGTGTCCTGGTCTCCCACACTCAATCCTCACTGTCCCCGTGTCACACCGTGTCCTGGTCTCCCACACTCAATCCTCACTGTCCCCGTGTCACACCGTGTCCTGGTCTCCCACACTCAGTCCTCACTGTCCCCGTGTCACACCGTGTCCTGGTCTCCCACACTCAGTCCTCACTGTCCCCGTGTCACACCGTGTCCTGGTCTCCCACACTCAGTCCTCACTGTCCCCGTGTCACACCGTGTCCTGGTCTCCCACACTCAGTCCTCACTGTCTCCGTGTCACACCGTGTCCCACTCTCCCACACTCAGTCCTCACTGTCCACGTGTCACACCGTGTCCCACTCTCTCACACTCAGTCCTCACTGACCCGTGTCACACCGTGTCCCACACTCCCACACTCAGTCCTCACTGTCCCTGTGTCACACCGTTTCCTGGTCTCCCACACTCAGTCCTCACTGTCCACGTGTCACACCGTGTCCCACTCTCCCACACTCAGTCCTCACTGTCCCCGTGTCACACCGTGTCCTACTCTCTCACACTCAATCCTCACTGTCCCCGTGTCACACCGTGTCCTGGTCTCCGACACTCAGTCCTCACTGTCCACGTGTCACACCGTGTCCCGGTCTCCCACACTCAGTCCTCACTGTCCACGTGTGACACCGTGTCCTGGTCTCTCACACTCAGTCCTCACTGTCCACGTGTCACACCGTGTCCCGGTCTCCCACACTCAGTCCTCACTGTCCCCGTGTCACACCGTGTCCTGGTCTCTCACACTCAGTCCTCACTGTCCACGTGTCACACCGTATCCTGGTCTCCCACACTCAGTCCTCACTGTCCCCGTGTCACACCGTGTCCTGGTCTCCCACACTCAGACCTCACTGTCCACATGTCACACCGTGTCCTGGTCTCTCACACTCAGTCCTCACTGTCCACGTGTCACACCGTATCCTGGTCTCCCACACTCAGTCCTCACTGTCCCCGTATCACACTGTGTCCTGGTCTCCCACACTCAGTCCTCAAGGTCCCCGTGTCACACCGTGTCCTGGTCTCCCACACTCAGTCCTCACTGTCCCCGTGTCACACCGTGTCCTGGTCTCCCACACTCAGTCCTCAGTGTCCCCGTGTCACATCGTGTCCCACTCTCCCACACTCAGTCCTCACTGTCCCCGTGTCACACCGTGTCCCACTCTCACACACAGTCCGTCCTCAGTGTCCACGTGTCACACCTTGTCCTGGTCTCCCACACTCAGTCCTCACTGTCCACGTGTCACACAGTGTCCTGGTCTCCCACACTCAATCCTCACTGTCCCCGTGTCATACCGTGTCCCACTCTCTCACACTCAGTCCTCACTGTCCCCGTGTCACACCGTGTCCTGGTCTCCCACTCTCAGTCCTCACTGTCCACGTGTCACACCGTGTCCCGGTCTCCCACACTCAGTCCTCACTGTCCCCGTGTGACACCGTGTCCTGGTCTCTCACACTCAGTCCTCACTGTCCACGTGTCACACCGTGTCCCGGTCTTCCACACTCAGTCCTCACTGTCCCCGTGTCACACCGTGTCCTGGTCTCTCACACTCAGTCCTCACTGTCCACGTGTCACACCGTATCCTGGTCTCCCACACTCAGTCCTCACTGTCCACGTGTCACACCGTGTCCTGGTCTCCCACACTCAGTCCTCACTGTCCACGTGTCACACCGTGTCCCACTCTCCCACACTCAGTCCTCACTGTCCCCGTGTCACACCGTGCCCTGCTCTACCACACTCAGTCCTCACTGTCCACGTGTCACACCTTGTCCTGGTCTCCCACACTCAGTCCTCACTGTCCACGTGTCACACAGTGTCCTGGTCTCCCACACTGAATCCTCACTGTCCCCGTGTCACACCGTGTCCTGGTCTCCCACACTCAATCCTCACTGTCCCCGTGTCACACCGTGTCCTGGTCTCCCACACTCAGTCCTCACTGTCCCCGTGTCACACCGTGTCCTGGTCTCCCACACTCAGTCCTCACTGTCCCCGTGTCACACCGTGTCCTGGTCTCCCACACTCAGTCCTCACTGTCCCCGTGTCACACCGTGTCCTGGTCTCCCACACTCAGTCCTCACTGTCTCCGTGTCACACCGTGTCCCACTCTCCCACACTCAGTCCTCACTGTCCACGTGTCACACCGTGTCCCACTCTCTCACACTCAGTCCTCACTGACCCGTGTCACACCGTGTCCCACTCTCCCACACTCAGTCCTCACTGTCCCTGTGTCACACCGTGTCCCACTCTCCCACACTCAGTCCTCACTGTCCCCGTGTCACACCGTGTCCCACTCTCTCACACTCAGTCCTCACTGTCCCCGTGTCACACCGTGTCCTGGTCTCCCACACTCAGTCCTCACTGTCCACGTGTCACACCGTGTCCCGGTCTCCCACACTCAGTCCTCACTGTCCCCGTGTGACACGGTGTCCTGGTCTCTCACACTCAGTCCTCACTGTCCACGTGTCACACCGTGTCCCGGTCTCCCACACTCAGTCCTCACTGTCCCCGTGTCACACCGTGTCCTGGTCTCTCACACTCAGTCCTCACTGTCCACGTGTCACACCGTATCCTGGTCTCCCACACTCAGTCCTCACTGTCCCCGTGTCACACCGTGTCCTGGTCTCCCACACTCAGTCCTCACTGTCCACATGTCACACCGTGTCCTGGTCTCTCACACTCAGTCCTCACTGTCCACGTGTCACACCGTATCCTGGTCTCCCACACTCAGTCCTCACTGTCCCCGTATCACACTGTGTCCTGGTCTCCCACAGTCAGTCCTCACTGTCCCCGTGTCACACCGTGTCCTGGTCTCCCACACTCAGTCCTCACTGTCCCCGTGTAACACCGTGTCCTGGTCTCCCACACTCAGTCCTCAGTGTCCCCGTGACACACCGTGTCCTGGTCTCCCACACTCAGTCCTCAGTGTCCCCGTGTCACATCGTGTCCCACTCTCCCACACTCAGTCCTCACTGTCCCCGTGTCACACCGTGTCCCACTCTCCCACACTCAGTCCTCAGTGTCCACGTGTCACACCTTGTCCTGGTCTCCCACACTCAGTCCTCACTGTCCACGTGTCACACAGTGTCCTGGTCTCCCACACTCAATCCTCACTGTCCCCGTGTCATACCGTGTCCCACTCTCTCACACTCAGTCCTCACTGTCCCCGTGTCACACCGTGTCCTGGTCTCCCACACTCAGTCCTCACTGTCCACGTGTCACACCGTGTCCCGGTCTCCCACACTCAGTCCTCACTGTCCCCGTGTGACACCGTGTCCTGGTCTCTCCCACTCAGTCCTCACTGTCCACGTGTCACACCGTGTCCCGGTCCCCCACACTCAGTCCTCACTGTCCACGGTGTCACACCGTGTCCCACTCTCTCACACTCAGTCCTCACTGACCCGTGTCACACCGTGTCCCACTCTCCCACACTCAGTCCTCACTGTCCCCGTGTCACACCGTGTCCTGGTCTCCCACACTCAGTCCTCACTGTCCACATGTCACACCGTGTCCAGGTCTCTCACACTCAGTCCTCACTGTCCACGTGTCACACCGTATCCTGGTCTCCCACACTCAGTCCTCACTGTCCCCGTATCACACTGTGTCCTGGTCTCCCACACTCAGTCCTCACTGTCCCCGTGTCACACCGTGTCCTGGTCTCCCACACTCAGTCCTCACTGTCCCCGTGTCACACCGTGTCCTGGTCTCCCACACTCAGTCCTCAGTGTCCCCGTGACACACCGTGTCCTGGTCTCCCACACTCAGTCCTCAGTGTCCCCGTGTCACATCGTGTCCCACTCTCCCACACTCAGTCCTCACTGTCCCCGTGTCACACCGTGTCCCACTCTCCAACACTCAGTCCTCAGTGTCCACGTGTCACACCTTGTCCTGGTCTCCCACACTCAGTCCTCACTGTCCACGTGTCACACAGTGTCCTGGTCTCCCACACTCAATCCTCACTGTCCCCGTGTCACACCGTGTCCTGGTCTCCCACACTCAATCCTCACTGTCCCCGTGTCACACCGTGTCCTGGTCTCCCACACTCAGTCCTCACTGTCCCCGTGTCACACCGTGTCCTGGTCTCCAACACTCAGTCCTCACTGTCCCCGTGTCACACCGTGTCCTGGTCTCCCACACTCAGTCCTCACTGTCCCCGTGTCACACCGTGTCCTGGTCTCCCACACTCAGTCCTCACTGTCCCCGTGTCACACCGTGTCCCACTCTCCCACACTCAGTCCTCACTGTCCACGTGTCACACCGTGTCCCACTCTCTCACACTCAGTCCTCACTGACCCGTGTCTCACCGTGTCCCACTCTCCCACACTCAGTCCTCACTGTCCCTGTGTCACACCGTGTCCTGGTCTCCCACACTCAGTCCTCACTGTCCACGTGTCACACCGTGACCCACTCTCCCACACTCAGTCCTCACTGTCCCCGTGTCACACCGTGTCCCACTCTCTCACACTCAGTCCTCACTGTCCCCGTGTCACACCGTGTCCTGGTCTCCCACACTCAGTCCTCACTGTCCACGTGTCACACCGTGTCCCGGTCTCCCACACTCAGTCCTCACTGTCCCCGTGTGACACCGTGTCCTGGTCTCTCACACTCAGTCCTCACTGTCCCCGTGTGACACCGTGTCCTGGTCTATCACACTCAGTCCTCACTGTCCACGTGTCACACCGTGTCCCGGTCTCCCACACTCAGTCCTCACTGTCCCCGTGTCACACCGTGTCCTGGTCTCTCACACTCAGTCCTCACTGTCCACGTGTCACACCGTATCCTGGTCTCCCACACTCAGTCCTCACTGTCCCCGTGTCACACCGTGTCCTGGTCTCCCACACTCAGTCCTCACTGTCCACATGTCACACCGTGTCCTGGTCTCTCACACTCAGTCCTCACTGTCCACGTGTCACACCGTATCCTGGTCTCCCACACTCAGTCCTCACTGTCCCCGTATCACACTGTGTCCTGGTCTCCCACACTCAGTCCTCACTGTCCCCTTGTCACACCGTGTCCTGGTCTCCCACACTCAGTCCTCACTGTCCCCGTGTCACACCGTATCCTGGTCTCCCACACTCAGTCCTCAGTGTCCCCGTGTCACATCGTGTCCCACTCTCCCACACTCAGTCCTCAGTGTCCCCGTGTCACACCGTGTCCCACTCTCCCACACTCAGTCCTCAGTGTCCCCGTGTCACACCGTGTCCTGGTCTCCCACACTCAGTCCTCACTGTCCCCGTGTCGCACCGTGTCCTGGACTCCCACACTCATTCCTCACTGTCCACGTGTCGCACCGTGTCCTGGTCTCCCACACTCAGTCCTCACTGTCCACGTGTCACACCGTGTCCTGGTCTCCCACACTCAGTCCTCACTGTCCACGTGTCACAGCGTGTCCCGGTCTCCCACATTCAGTCCTCACTGTCCACGTGTCACACCGTGTCCCGGTCTCCCACACTCAGTCCTCACTGTCCACGTGTCACACCGTGTCCTGGTCTCCCACACTCAGTCCTCACTGTCCACGTGTCACACCGTATCCTGGTCCCCCACACTCAGTCCTCACTGTCCCCGTATCACACTGTGTCCTGGTCTCCCACACTCAGTCCTCACTGTCCCCCGTGTCACACCGTGTCCTGGTCTCCCACACTCAGTCCTCACTGTCCCCGTGTCACACCGTGTCCTGGTCTCCCACACTCAGTCCTCAGTGTCCCCGTGACACACCGTGTCCTGGTCTCCCACACTCAGTCCTCAGTGTCCCCCGTGTCACATCGTGTCCCACTCTCCCACACTCAGTCCTCACTGTCCCCGTGTCACACCGTGTCCCACTCTCCAACACTCAGTCCTCAGTGTCCACGTGTCACACCTTGTCCTGGTCTCCCACACTCAGTCCTCACTGTCCACGTGTCACACAGTGTCCTGGTCTCCCACACTCAATCCTCACTGTCCCCGTGTCACACCGTGTCCTGGTCTCCCACACTCAATCCTCACTGTCCCCGTGTCACACCGTGTCCTGGTCTCCCACACTCAGTCCTCACTGTCCCCGTGTCACACCGTGTCCTGGTCTCCAACACTCAGTCCTCACTGTCCCCGTGTCACACCGTGTCCTGGTCTCCCACACTCAGTCCTCACTGTCCCCGTGTCACACCGTGTCCTGGTCTCCCACACTCAGTCCTCACTGTCCCCGTGTCACACCGTGTCCCACTCTCCCACACTCAGTCCTCACTGTCCACGTGTCACACCGTGTCCCACTCTCTCACACTCAGTCCTCACTGACCCGTGTCTCACCGTGTCCCACTCTCCCACACTCAGTCCTCACTGTCCCTGTGTCACACCGTGTCCTGGTCTCCCACACTCAGTCCTCACTGTCCACGTGTCACACCGTGACCCACTCTCCCACACTCAGTCCTCACTGTCCCCGTGTCACACCGTGTCCCACTCTCTCACACTCAGTCCTCACTGTCCCCGTGTGACACCGTGTCCTGGTCTATCACACTCAGTCCTCACTGTCCACGTGTCACACCGTATCCTGGTCTCCCACACTCAGTCCTCACTGTCCCCGTATCACACTGTGTCCTGGTCTCCCACACTCAGTCCTCACTGTCCCCTTGTCACACCGTGTCCTGGTCTCCCACACTCAGTCCTCACTGTCCCCGTGTCACACCGTATCCTGGTCTCCCACACTCAGTCCTCAGTGTCCCCGTGTCACATCGTGTCCCACTCTCCCACACTCAGTCCTCAGTGTCCCCGTGTCACACCGTGTCCCACTCTCCCACACTCAGTCCTCAGTGTCCCCGTGTCACACCGTGTCCCACTCTCCCACACTCTGTCCTCACTGTCCCCGTGTCACACCGTGTCCTGGTCTCTCACACTCAGTCCTCACTGTACCCGTGTCACACCGTGTCCTGGTCTCCCACACTCAGTCCTCACTGTCCCCGTGTCGCACCGTGTCCTGGACTCCCACACTCATTCCTCACTGTCCACGTGTCGCACCGTGTCCTGGTCTCCCACACTCAGTCCTCACTGTCCACGTGTCACACCGTGTCCTGGTCTCCCACACTCAGTCCTCACTGTCCACGTGTCACAGCGTGTCCCGGTCTCCCACATTCAGTCCTCACTGTCCACGTGTCACACCGTGTCCCGGTCTCCCACACTCAGTCCTCACTGTCCACGTGTCACACCGTGTCCTGGTCTCCCACACTCAGTCCTCACTGTCCCCGTGTCACACCGTGTCCTGGTCTCTCACACTCAGTCCTCACTGTCCACGTGTCACACCGTATCCTGGTCTCCCACACTCAGTCCTCACTGTCCCCGTGTCACACCGTGTCCTGGTCTCCCACACTCAGTCCTCACTGTCCACATGTCACACACCGTGTCCTGGTCTCTCACACTCAGTCCTCACTGTCCACGTGTCACACCGTATCCTGGTCTCCCACACTCAGTCCTCACTGTCCCCGTGTCACACTGTGTCCTGGTCTCCCACACTCAGTCCTCACTGTCCCCGTGTCACACCGTGTCCTGGACTCCCACACTCAGTCCTCACTGTCCCCGTGTCACACCGTGTCCTGGTCTCCCACACTCAGTCCTCAGTGTCCCCGTGACACACCGTGTCCTGGTCTCCCACACTCAGTCCTCAGTGTCCCCGTGTCACATCGTGTCCCACTCTCCCACACTCAATCCTCACTGTCCCCGTGTCACACCGTGTCCTGGTCTCTCACACTCAGTCCTCACTGTCCCCGTGTCACACCGTGTCCTGGTCTCCCACACTCAGTCCTCACTGTCCCCGTGTCGCACCGTGTCCTGGTCTCCCACACTCATTCCTCACTGTCCACGTGTCACACCGTGTCCTGGTCTCCCACACTCAGTCCTCAGTGTCCCCGTGTCACACCGTGTCCTGGTCACCCACACTCTGTCCTCACTGTCCCCGTGTCACACCGTGTCCTGGTCACCCACACTCTGTCCTCACTGTCCCCGTGTCACACTGTGTCCTGGTCTCCCACACTCTGTCCTCACTGTCCCCGTGTCACACCGTGTCCCACTCTCCCACACTCAGTCCTCAGTGTCCACGTGTCACACCGTGTCCTGGTCTCCCACACTCAGTCCTCACTGTCCCCGTGTCACACCGTGTCCTGGTCTCCCACACTCTGTCCTCACTGTCCCCGTGTCACACCGTGTCCTGGTCTCTCACACTCAGTCCTCACTGTCCCCGTGTCACACCGTGTCCTGGTCTCTCACACTCAGTCCTCACTGTCCCCGTGTCACACCGTGTCCTGGTCTCCCACACTCAGTCCTCACTGTCCCCGTGTCGCACCGTGTCCTGGTCTCCCACACTCATTCCTCACTGTCCACGTGTCACACCGTGCCCTGGTCTCCCACACTCAGTCCTCAGTGTCCCCGTGTCACACCGTGTCCTGGTCTCCCACACTCTGTCCTCACTGTCCCCGTGTCACACCGTGTCCTGGTCTCCCACACTATGTCCTCACTGTCCCCGTGTCACACTGTGTCCTGGTCTCCCACACTCTGTCCTCACTGTCCACGTGTCACACCGTGTCCTGGTCTCTCACACTCAGTCCTCACTGTACCCGTGTCACACCGTGTCCTGGTCTCCCACACTCAGTCCTCACTGTCCCCGTGTCGCACCGTGTCCTGGACTCCCACACTCATTCCTCACTGTCCACGTGTCGCACCGTGTCCTGGTCTCCCACACTCAGTCCTCACTGTCCACGTGTCACACCGTGTCCTGGTCTCCCACACTCAGTCCTCACTGTCCACGTGTCACACCGTGTCCCGGATCCCACACTCAGTCCTCACTGTCCACGTGTCACACCGTGTCCCGGTCTCCCACACTCAGTCCTCACTGTCCACG